>NC_136907.1:8173055-8347321 GCF_949606895.1 Notothenia rossii
TCAACCTATAAACCTTTTTCTTACTCAATATCAAGCCACACTTATTGTTTTTATTTCGGCTGTGACTTTGTGTGTGTTCAGGTTGAGTTTGGTAGTGTATCGCTAAACAAGGAACTCACGGAGGGGGGGGAGGAGCTGCAGCGAGCCGTTTAGTGGAGAAAGTGAATACTGCTGAATACACATACTTTACAGAGATGCTGTATGCGAAACCAATGTGAGTTTGGAAAATTGCACAGTATTTTTCTATTTTAGTATACCTCAACAATGGAATTATGATCAGTGGAAATGGCCATGACATGTGACCTTTAACTTTATCTCCGGTAGAATTCTGATCAGGCATTAGCTCTGCCTCCTCTTATTTCTTTTTTTTTCAAACTCAGGACCCAAGATCCGCGTTTCTCTAACAGGGCTTCAAAAGAGGGGTTTGAGCAGTATGAGGCATGGCTACAATGGGTGATCTGTTTGGTATTTTGAAAAAAAACTTCACAGACGTGTTTTGTACAGGTATGGCCCTACGATATATTTTTGTAATATAGCATGATAGGTCCACTTTAAATTGCAACATTTTGTTCTATTTTTCTTCCTTTCTCTCAAACCAACAGGTTGGACCAGCGTGAGGCACGCCTCACACTGGGAGGGACAGCGTGAGAAAAAAATAACGAGAAAGAGATGAGTAAAGTGTCACTTGCCCACTTGTGGCTGTCTGTGGAGACCGAGTTCCCCCACCTCGCCAAAAAGGCTGTTAAAGTGCTCATTCCCTTCACCTCCACCTACCTGTGTGAGTGCGGGTTTTCCGCATTGATTTTGATCAAAAGCAAGTACCGGTCAAGGCTGCAGGCAGAGGATGATCTGCGTTTATTCCTGTCTACATTGCATCCCCCCCGCATCATCCGCCTGTGCGCATCAAAGACGCAGACTCATTGTTCCCACTAAAGTAGGGGTGAGTGTAATAAGGAGGCAAAGTTGACGTTCAGTGTGTTACCGGGAGCATATAAGGATTCATCCACGATGTTGAAAATGTAAAAAATGTAGTGTTTAAAACATAACAAAAATGTATGTTTAAAACATAAAGTTAAAAGGTTTAAAAAAGTTATTGTTTAATGTTTTAAGGAGGGGACACTACTCAGCCAATCAAATCGGTGCAGTCAGTGCAGTCATTTCAAATGGCGTGCTCAAAAACGAAAGCCTTTAATGACATTTTCTCTTACTGGACCTCTTTGAAATGCAATTGAATACTACTGCATTACAGCAGCAACAACAACAACAACAATATAATTGGGAGGGGGGGGGGGCGGGCGGCTGTTCTTATGTTCTCTGAGGGGAGGCTCACCTTCCCACACTTTGAAAACCCCTGGGTTAGACGTTCTGTGGAGAAGTCTCCATGTTTGGACAGTGCAAAACAAACTGTCTGAATGCATTTGTGTGATCGCTCTCCAGTTTGTTTGAAGAAGAAGAAGAAGAAGAAGAAGAAGAAGAAGAAGAAGAAGAAGAAGAAGAAGAAGAAGAAGAGTGTGATCTTAGTAATAAAGTGCAGGTAAGTGTGAAATGAAATCAAAATAATGTGTGCAATGTTACAGATTTTCTGAAGATCACGTTCAGTCTATCCCTTTTTTTTGGGTTGACTTTGCAATCTATATATTTTTAAACAGCCAAATAAACGAACGTCTTGACTCCCAATATCAACTGAAAATGAGTTTATTTACTTAAAAATCAACTAATTGCTTTCGTTAAGAAAAATATAATCAGTTACATAGAGTATCAACGGTTGTAACTGCGACAACAACGATGTTTACTGTAACTGTCCAAGCCTGTGTTCAGTTGTTTTCCCACCAACAACTCCAATACCTAGTTAGTGTTTACTTCCTGTCTGCCTTTTTCTGGTGTTTCTCTGACATCCAACACTCTGTCTTTAAACCTCTTTTCTTCTCTCCTATTATTTAGCTTAGCAGCGGTGTGTTATTGAGTATTAACAAACTCTGAGATGTCCAAATTGACCAATCAGAATCAAGTATTCAACTACACCGTATAATAAAAGTAAATATCTTTATCTATTGGATTTCCACTTCTATCCTCATGAGTTGAGTAACAGGATAACACGATTATTATTTTTAACTGTTTCCATTCTTTATGCTGAATTAACTTTCTCCCATCTCTAACATCCTTTTTCTTCACACCTAACTTTTAATAAGGAAGCTCATTAATGTGTTTAAACAATTCACATTCCTTGAGTGTAAAACAAGTGTGAATAGAAGAAGGTTTAATGTGAGGTTCAATGACCAGATCCAGCTTTCTTTTGAACAGTGTGCACATGGAACACTATAGGTGATGCTCCTCTCCACGTGCACTTTTTTCACACACCTCCTGTTTACCGCGATTCACTCAGTAAACAATACCGCCTTTACACAAGATATATATGAGAGCGTGATTATTACATAGAGTTCGTAATTTGAACACATCAAGTATTTTTGCCCTCATTCCCGCGGCTATTTGCCTTGCATTTTCAGGCTCCAAGTGCTACAGTAGTTGTGAGATATTTCTTCCACAGTGCATCACAGTGTCCCAGCCTCAAATGTATGTGACGCTGCAAACAACACTCTCTACTCTCACGACTTTATGAATCATACATTTTATTCCTTTTTCTTTTTTCCTCAGTCTTTTTTTGGAGGCAACTTCATTGGAAGGACTCAATCTTTTATGATGGACATGCACTCTTCTCTATAGTGGCTGGTGTGAAACTTTAATTACTCACATATGACCTGTACTATTTATAGATTTGGTGAGAATGTGTCTACTTTGGCAGGTAGGGGTGAGGGAGCTGGCTGAGGTGTTTCCATCAGCGATGATTGATCGGTCATTGGGTTCGCTACTCTTAACAATGTCCATATTGCAGGACAGACTTTTGCAGCTGGCGATTGTCATTGGGTAATAGGAAATTAGATTTGTGATGCTGCCTTTCCTTCCTTCCATCGATCCATCATTCTATCTATCCATCTATATATCTATATATATATCTAGATGGCGATTGTCATTGTGTAATAGGAAATTAGATTTTTTTATGCTGCCTTTCCATCCATCCATCCATCCATCCATCAATCAATCTATCCATCCAACCATCCAACTATCTATCCATTTACATATATCCAGCGATCTGTCCATCCAACAATTCCTCCATCTACCTATCTATCCATTCATCTATCAATTGTGTAATAGAAAATTTGATTTTTCATCCATCCAATCTATTCATCCATCTCTCAATTTTGCAACACAGCAAAGTGTCTTTTATACCGCTCCATTGGTACTCCAGCAGACAAAACGTTTTTTTGAGGTAAAACATGTAAATATAAACGGAATGTATCATTTCAGTTTTGATGGTACACTAAGGTCATCATAGTAGCACCATCAATACAAATGACAAACCACACTCAGCCATTAACATTTGCTTTTAGTGGTGATTTTCTCTGAATATCATTTTCACAGCTGTTTTGTGAAATGTTCAGCTGCGAGCTTAAGAGACATAATCAGCGGCCTCATCAACATCTGCATCAGCGGCATCATCACCCCTGCCATCAGGCCTTTAGTCTTCCACAACAACACGGCCGTCATTATCCTCATCTTCATCATCCACTTGATCCCCTTCTTGACTTTGAACTCATATCTCTGCATCAGCTGTTTTCCCCACGATTTATATGTTGCATAATTTACAGAGACATACAACCCTTTCAATATCTGTAGAGCTGATGTTTGTGCTGGCACTCTATTCACACTGTCGGCTGAACAAACAGTATTTATCAGCGACTTGAAAACATCCTTTTTATATTAAATTGTAAATATGCGACTAAAAAACTCTTGTAAACTCATGCAACACTTGTGGTCATGGTTGTGCTGCTAGTTTGTGTGCGAGTGTGTGTGTACGTGTGTGTGCGCCTTTAATGTTTCTTCACAAACTGCCAATTTGAGAGTTCGAAAATACAGGCAAACAGAGAAAAACAGTGTTTCTACTGTACCTGTAAGTGTGATAAGGAGATAGGGTGTTGTGGCTTGAACCACTCTCAGGCTGTGAAACCAATTTTAACACTATACAGTATTGAGTTTCATTTTTTCTCAGTGACACAGGGCACTGTAACAGCTGACATTTTCACAAACCAGTAAGCCAGGTAATTAGGTAACGACATAACACTTGCTACAAGCATAAAAATGCTACTGTGCACAGCACCCTCATTAAGTAAATGTAAATGTACTGTAGGCGTTGCAAAGGATAAAATGCATGCACATCTGTTTGCTACATAGCTGTAATACCATTTGAAATGCTTTTCTTTTTGAGATGCAATTGGTTTGGGTTCCCCGAGCAAACAAAAAAAAGGTGATTTAAATGACAGCAGGCAGCATCCTGTTTATTTGGTTAGGCAGTGCGAAATGAACCCGCTATAATCAAAGCCTGTGTCCAATCTAGCGGGATAAGAGCACCACCCTTATCACCGTCAGTGTTGGAGGTCGGGTGGCGGCTACCAGGGGCTTAGCCGAGGAACAAAAGCTACCGAATATCATTAGACAGAGCTCTGCCCGGGTATATTCACTTTCAACACCACATTTATTCACTCATACTTCAGTGTTTTATTGCATACAGAAAATGATCCTCGCTGAAAAGAACTATTTGTCTTTTTGATATTATTTTTTTTGACATTGTCCGCTTGCCATCCACTCGAATCTGTTTCAGCACATAATGACGTGAGTGATGTGTGTGTAAGAGCGCAGGACGTCGTAGGGCTCAATTTATTTAGATTCTGTCAATCTCACGAAGGTAAGACAAAGTAGGAATGACTGGGAGCATCTTTTAGGCTCATAAATGTATTTGATATTTTGATTATACGGTGGGCTGATATTTCAGGAAAATGCTTCCTGTCAAAGCGGGTGTTCAGACCAAAATCAACCCAGGAAAGAGGCTGCCCTCGGGGGGGGAGTGTTGCTTCAAGACCATGACATGAGACATGAATCCTGAAATAATAAGGAACAGGGGTATACTATACTGCAGAGGGAAGCACCATCACAGGGGCAATGAATGTATGTTTCGTCACAAAGGATCGCAAGGTAAAAGCAGTTTATGATACAGGTGATCCACATGCTGCCAGCTTTGCCTCATTCACATGCATGGGAAAGTTGCATCATCCGCAATAAAGGGCCAAAACAAACAATTATTTTTGTTGATTAATTGGTTAGTCTAAAAAGGAAAGAAAGAAATGTCTAAAATGTATCTTAATATTCAAAAGACAGTTAAGATAATTTGTTTTAATCTTGTTTTTCCTAACAAGTCCAAAGTCCAATTCCTAACATTAAAGGATAATAGAAGGAAAATAAAATAAATACTAATTAGTGTCATTTTCATAAAATTGACTATGTAAAACTATTGGAAACATCTGAGAACCCGCAAGTGTTTGGAACATAAAATGTTTGTCAGAATGTCCCAAAAATTGTTAATTACTTTTGAACAACCCATGGACTGTAATTTCGATGAAGCAGCGATTTGAGCACGGCTGAGGGAAATAAGGCACGGTGATTCCTATCATCAAAGATTATAAAAAAAAAAATGTAATTAGAGTCCTGTTGATAGAGATTTTTAAAAGCATGATGCTCAGTTTTCTTAGTTGAAATGTGGCAGAGGTAAAAAAAAAAAAGCTGATGCAGGTAAAAAAAAAAATGCATTCTCAATCTTCAATTCATTTTTCTTAATTTTTGAGAGCATTTATTTCACTTATTTAGTCATTTAAAATGCCCATGAAGCAGCTCACAGACAGGTAACGTGCCTCTTATAGGGAGTTCCCAGGAGATCCTAAAAGATAAACCTAAGCAACTACACACAAGATAATACATATATAGTTCATTAAAACTATCAAAACATACACTAGTTTACAGCAATAAAGATGAAATCCACTGTCTGAGAGTTAAAATTTACAGCACACATATCAAAGATCAATGAAGCCCTTCTGTTACTGTGAACCTTCATACATCTTTCAGACTGCCTACTCAGGATTCTGAATGTATGCAAATATTCAAAAACATAACCATCGTGAAAGCAGATGATCTTTACAATAAATGACAGTTCTTTCCTCCTCAACACTCAAGGAATACTTAAATTGCAACCGAGCTATCGTCCTCACGGTATCAATACACAGTATGTTCCAGAAATTAGCTCCTCATATAGATATTTCAGAAAATACACATGGAAAATATGTAACGAGACAACTAGTCCCTCCTGTGTTTCACTGGCATTACCAGGAGCCATCGCTCACAACTGTACAGTATACTGCTAATGATGGCAGTGTTTGTCCTTGAAAAGCTCAGTTAATAAGCAGCCATGCCATGACATCTACGGTTAGATCACCCAGCGCTGTCAAATCTCATCCTGAGGAGAATGCCACCAGACAAAACGGAGAGTGGGAGCAGGCAAGCGTCCTGATTCTCCTCTCAACATACTCACACACACACACACTGTCACACACATCTCCTCCTCAGCAGCCATGCAACAGAACAGCCTGGGTTAATCTTGGATAACAGCTCCTTGGCCGCGATCAGGCAGCTCCACTAAGACCCAATGAATGCTGACATTGATACGGCAAGGAGCCTCCTCACACAGGTAAGACACACGAGACAAACGCCTTTATAGATGAAGCCGCCTCGGGCAAGGATAAGATTGATTTTGCAATGCAGTATTAGATGAGATTCCCGATGCATACTATAACGAATTAGCATGAATCTGTTCCCCATGAGGAACGCCTGCAGACACGCAGTGAATTGAAATAAATGGCTGTCCCAGTGTTTACCACACCATCCTATGCTGCAGTCAGCTGGCCAGCTAAGTGTGACAGGCCCGGTTTCAGACTCAGCAGAGATCAGCGTGATGGACGGACGGCCAGGCAGCTGCTGAAATCCCCTGATCAACGGCCAGCCTGATATGCCACTCACTGATCAATTGCATCCACGTAGATTTTCGCCATCCGCTTTAATGTGACATGATAAGGAAGGAGAAACCTCACAGGACCGTGCCCCTTTGACCTCCAGTCGTACACCAATTTACAACGACTGGCCAGGTTATTTCCGCTCTTGTTTCCCCCCGAAACATAATCTACCTTTCATCGTGTCCCGCGGCTATTACCCCGAAAAGACGAATGCCTGTGCCGGTGAGAGGAACGCCGTGAATGAAAAAGAAATATTCATCGGGCGATCTGCAACTAAGATAGTGTAAGACCTCGGCAGCCCCATCAGAAGTCCTTGGCAACAGATCTGAGGCAAGTACTGTCCAAACGTTTCAACGGCCAAACTGTTGTGGGGATTTATTACATTTGATTTTAAGCAACCAGCTGCTGAGGTGATGTAGATAAAGCTTATTGTCAGGACGCCAGTCACTCAAGGTGAGTGCTTGACCTTCCTTGTGTCCCCTGTAAAAGAAACTGGCCCATGCACACGTTTCTTTTAAGAGGAATCAGTATACCATGAAGGCTCAATGTGGTGCCATAATGAATCGTGCAGTATTGATCCAGTCTGTTAATGACATTCATTACTAATGCATCATTTGCGTTTAGGAATGGCAAAACCAAATATTAAACAAGGCAATCCCAAATATCAAAGTATTCTAGATCCTCCATATTTTCTTTTACAATATATATTAAATTGATGATATTTCATGAAATACTGGTTCTTTCACGGTCAATTAGGCGCCCCAATTTGGACCACTTAGCTGCAATTTAGCCTTTTGGATGAGTTAAAAACCCCACACAGAGTATATCATGTAGATACTGTATAAATACCAAAATCCCAGACAATATCTAATCCCTTATCGCATCGCCAAGCTTTACTTGTTTTGGGGTAAAAATAAAACAGTAAGTAGAGCATACAGAGGAGTACAGTTTTTCGCTATCAGTGCTGTGTAGTAAGCCTCGCTGTATTGCCATCTTCTGAGCACTGTTACTGCATAATGTATATCCTGACAGGGTGATATTGTTTTCTATATCTCTAAGGGCACTGATTATGCTGCCTGGGCATGTTTTGGTTATCAGTGTGCAGTTTCAGTTTCCTTTTCTCATACTGTCACACAATAATGACAATGGATGAGCTGAAATACCTACAATTGCAATGCAAGGCAACATTCTTGAATGTACAAAAGACCTGACTGGAACAGAGATAACCTGCTTTCTTCAAATGCTTGGTCACGTATCTTAGGTTCAATAGTGAATTCTTATTATAAATACCACCCTCACGGGCTTTTATCTGCACTATGAACGTATTATTCTGTATGCTATTTTGGTCCAATTACAAAAGAAAAAGGAAACGCTTAAATTACCTTGTTTCGATTTTTTTTGTGATTACTTGTCTACACTATCCTCTTAATCAAGACTAGAAGCTAATTGGATGCCTCATAATCAACCTTAGAAGGTCATCAGTTATAAAAGCTGTGTTTTTTCTGCTCCATCTAAATGATCTTTTATCAATAGTAACACGGAAATGCCATAAGATGTACCAACGTTACTGAAAGGAATATCCTGGTGTGCTGCTCTCCGAGTTATCATATGTGTGACTTCATTACTATTAATATACTGTAGCAGGTGTGACATTCTGCTTCCTGAACTTTTCTAACCAACTCAAGCAACATAAAGGATTTTAAAAGTGCAGCAATGAAAAAATTAATTAAAATAAATGCATATTACAGAAACGTTGGTTGTCGGCATTATGTCAAGCTAAAAATGTGATCAGGTACGTGTTTTTGTCATTCACATAATAAATGAATCACAGCTGAGCTTTTCAAATAACATTTCTGTCACAGCTTTTTCCAATATGACAGCCTCCAATTCTGCAGCCTTGTCTGAATTCTGAGCAGCATTTAGCTTACAGGAAATTATAGACCACCTTCAGTTCCATTCCACCTACTGTACCACCTGTGGTGAAAATAACTGGCAATTTCACCGACTATTATTCCTCAGAAATATTGAAATATCAATCAAGCTTTCCAAAAACTGTTGCCACTGAATGTATAGATATGTTCTTGTAGAGATATTGGTGTCAACATCCAGACTTTCATTCTATCTAGCCTTGAAACAAGTAGAACAATGACCTAGATAGGGCTGCTGGTGTCATAACTGACAATAAGGCTCCTAGCTATGACTGGTATTGAATGTGGGATTTACATTTTTGTATTCAATTATTTTGTTTTCAACACACAAATAATTAAATAACTCAAACTCGCCAAAAGTGTAAAGAGACAAAGATCTCAACAATGACCTTTTTTTTTTTTGTCTTCACCATCCAGGGACATAATCCCGGTTTGGCTGTGCAGCTGGCATACAACTGAGTCACGCGTCAGCCCTGATTAGAAGCAGCAGCGGTCCGCGGGCCCCGTTCCTCTGCCAGAGCCAGGAGTGGAAAAGGCCAGGGCCACCACTTTCAGTCTGTGGATATGACCTTGATGGGGTATGATAGAGAGGAAGCGACACAATTCGCTATGGCGCACAATATCTGTAACCTTCCACTACCACAGTACACGCATGCTGAAGCGTCTCGTCACCCACCCACCCACCCCCACACACACACACACACACACACACACACACACACACACACACACACACACACACACACACACACACACACACACACACACACACACACACACACACACACACACACACACACACACACACACACACACACACACACACACACACACACACACACACACACACACACACACACACACACACACACACACACACACACACACACACACACACACACACACACACACACACACACACACACACACACACACCTCATCTCCCCCTTCTTGTCTTCTGATCATCCAACCCTCTGTTTATATTTGCTTGTGATTTCCACCAGATATCTGAATATCAAATAGGATATTCTTTCCTGCTCAGCAGCTGCCATGCTATTGTTCAAGTCAAACCAGTGTAGCTTTATGAGATAATGGATCAATTCAAATGATTACGCTTTATGAAAAATAACATGATGGACCATGCAGTTCATTTCTGTTAATTAATATACAATTATGTTTAATATTATTTAAAACATTATTAAAAGGAAGAATTGTGTTAGTGCTGTTTTTTCTTTTTTTAAAAGGCAACCCTACCCAAGCCCTTTAATCTCATTGGAAGCAGAAATGGAAACAGATGTCTTGTGAGTCAAACATAGCAACACGAGTGGGGTAAAGATGGCACTGAAGGCACCAAAAATACTTGGTGGTGAGTAAAATCTTGGCAGTGGCATATCCTGTGTCAAAACAGTGCGGATAAGAAAAAAAGATAAGCATGTGAATTATATCACAGAGTGAAAATAAAATTGCAGTGCAACAAGAAGGAAAACAATAAGCCAAGACAGTGACACACCCCGCTGTTGCATTGCTGCCTAAAAACATCACCATAACGACACTATTTGCACACAAAAAAAGTCCTGCATGGCATTACATAAGCACATTGCTCACATTTTGAGAATAGCAAGCCATGGCTTCCTTGATGTCAATGTGGCGTTCATTTAGGAGCCCAAGTGGCTTACTAAAGAGTGACACAGCCTTTAAATTAGTCTGTCAGCACTGGATTTAAGATTGTAGCCTAACATCTAATGTTTATGAGAGAATGTGCAAGGGATCTGAGATGCAACAATTGTGTTGCTGTCCACAAGTGAGGTGCTGAGAGAAATCCAGCAACAGTAACCAAGCAGAGGTTGTCACCTATTACTGCTGAACAGGAAATCTGAGCCAGAAGTGCCCTTGCCTGCTCTGTGAATACAGGCGATTCAATTTCCCTGCTGCGAGAAGTGAGTTACAAAATGTGCTGTTGGAGGAGAATTTACAAAGCAAATAGGTTTACAGGAGGAGGAACAGTGTGTATGCTAGGCCTGTATGTGCATGGGTGTAGCTCTGAATCCTGGGCACCTCCCCCCATACACTAATTTCCATGTCAAACAACAGAACCAGAAGACAATCCAAACACAAACACATCCTTGAATGTATTCAAAGTCAACAATACATGAATGCATCCAATCCAAGTACAATAAACTGTGATTGGGTAGACCTTCTCTATCAACTTTAAATATGCATCAGTGTTAAAATGAGGGTGGAGGACTAACTGAAAAAACATTTTGTATTTTGGAGCTTTAATGTGAACCACCACCACCTCAGTGGTGGACCCGGCTGAACTGATTATCTGCTGTATGGAGGCATGCAGCTCCCATGTAGGCGTGGATACTGGGCTGCAGGTTTTAAGAAACATTATCTTATCACCCAGGTAAGAACCTTTTTTTTTTTTCCAGCTCAAAACTCCCCCCACCCCTCCTCATAATTTCAAGCATAGGTTGTAATGCCTCCTTTGTTGCAGATGATGTGGCATCTGCTTGACTCAACTACTGTTCCCCTCTCTGTCTCCCTGCTTCCTATCTTTAAACTGCCCAATCCTTTGGCACAGAACATGAAATCCCTCTCAATAATAAATAGGCTACCTCAAGCCTTTTCAGAGACAGGGGGCCTGCATGCTGCATGGCTCAAAGACCACCTTAACTTCACTTTTAAATATATGTATATAAAATGAATTCAGCCAAACCGACATGTGGCATCTGGCGTAAGCAAACAAAAGGTGTCTCGTTTCCATATTTCTGCCGGGGCTGCAGCCTTTATTCAGAGGAGAAGGCAGCCCTGTAGGTGCTGTATAGCCCGACCACAGGACATGTCTTCCGGCACGCAATTAAGCGACCTCAACCGTGTTGGATTTGGAGGGCTATACCTCCCCTTCACCCACCTCAACTGACTGCAAACACTGATAACAAAGACGGCTTGGGTTAAAAGCGTGTTATCTCTAGCTGCATTAAGTGAAATCTACAAAAAAAGACTCCTTAACACAAGTGTCAATAATTGGCGAGCAGCTGCTCCAACATCCCCCGAATTGGAATACAAACAATCCACTGACATTGAAAAACACACACAGATACGGCACGGGCTTATTTTGCCGCTTCCTACAGCAACACGCGTTAAAGCTAATTATCCAAAAGGTCGTTTGTGTGTAGGAGGTGAGCGGTGTCGTTTACCTGAGCATCATCCAGCGATCCGACACATGGACACGGCGCGATTATTCCAGCCAGGCAAACGCAAGCACAAGAGGAAGGGGTGGTGGGGGGAAAAATCTAAACTGAGCAGAGATGAATGCGGCAGATGAATATGCGACCTCTGTCTTCAGGAAAGATAGTCTTCTTATCTTTTTAGATGGTGTTGTGTCGATGGAGGCAGGCAGGCAGGGAAGCCCCGAGCTTCTCCGTGCAGACAAAGATGCTTTCTCTCCTCCGCCGCACCGAGCAGCACAGCCGTCATTCCCCCGACACTTGATGGTAATAGTTTGGTAGGTAGATTATATGGGTTGAGGGCGCGGTCAGCTGTCGTTGACCAATCCTGCTCCCCACCAAACTAACAGCAGCGTTGCCATGGAGGATTACATGGAGTTTAATCACAGAAAGGTAACATTTGGTAATGATAGCACATACTATGGTATCATATTGGAATGAGCATTATCAGAGTAGATCAATGGGGAGCAAACAGTATGAGAGACACATGTCCATAGACCCCACCCTACACTCTTGCTGCCGGAGTGTCCTCAAGCAAGGCAGGATACACCAGCTGTTGGATAACAATAAAAAAACTAAATTGTATTTGAATATTTAAAATGTTTCTACAATGGAAGTGAACTGTAATCTCCCCAAGTTGTGCCTCCATGATTTTTAGGCTAGAGCCACTTAACATTATAACCTGTCATAGTCTTTCCTCTTACACATGTATGTTGATTGTTGAAGTTAATGTTCTTAATTCAACAAAATTCCATCAATTTAACCGGAAAATATCGTTTTTAACAGCATTAATCGAAATGCTATCAATGAGCGCAATAACTCACCGATGTGTATCTCCAGCTGCCATCATCAGTAGCAGGTGGGTGGTGTAAGTGCATTTGTATTTGGTAGAGAAACACATTAGTGTGATGGAGGTTTGCTAGTAATGGCCCCTATTATAAATGCAGGACAAGCTACAGCCACACTGGGGTCTAACACCATGATGGCAGGGAAAAGAGGACAAGTGGATGCTGGGATGAAGATTTGTAGCCATGAAATATTAATTGAATAATGTATTGGTTTGGTTGGTAGTAGAAATGTAAAACCTGAAATATGTAAATGATCAAATAAAGATAGCCTAACATGTATTAGTCTTGTAAATAATGCCTAAACTAAGTAATTCAAGAAACAAGTAAAGGTTATTAACCTCTAAAAGCCTCTTAAGGTGAACCATATTGGCTTTAGCCTGCCTTGTGAGAGATCAAATTAAAGCAATCTTGAATTTGAGGATGAGGATGAGGTATGAAAAATTAATGTTCTGAAATGTTTTTGCCTGTTGAGCAATTCAGCCTGCATGATTAACTTAACTTTACTTTTACGGGTAGATTTCAAAAAGCCTCACTGCTATAAATGAACACTATATCGGTGTTTATAATTTAACATTTGTGGGAATTAAGTAATGTGTTTTCCTTACACTATGATAGAAAAGGTTACATTGTGTGTCACATTGAAATATTCCATATTATCCTGAAAAATGTAACAATGACACAAAAAAAATACAGCAATCAAAAAATGCAGCAAAACAACCAAAAGCCATTTTCTGAACCAGAAGCATGTCGGCACCACATTTGCCTCCCGGTCACATACTGAAGGAGAGACGGAGGCACTGAAAACCAAACAACGTCCAACGCCTCATCATGCTGAATGTTTTAAACCCTCCACTGAAGAGTAAAGTTCAAACACATTTTAGAGGTTAAATATCTATGGAGGGGTTGCTGCTTCTACTTAGCACAGAGGTGGAGTGGTTCTGAATTAGCTGTCTTCATCGTGGTCTTCACATATTACATTCAGCCCCTCTTTGACTATTGCTGCTGCATTACGATTTGGCAGAGAAGACACGGTTTGACGCAGATGCTCTACGGGATATACTTCATAGTTCTTCTCTCAAATCTTGGACTTATAGTTATGCTGGGACAACGATTTGTAGCGATTAAATATTAACTGAATTAATGTGGGTTCTTCTTTAATAAATAATAAAAAAAGGAGTTTCTTTAGTGAAGTAGATATGCAAAATCGCAACTTTGAAAATGGGCCGATGAGCATAACAATTCTGCATTTTGTGATATTGATTGGGGGTGCTGCAAATGTGGCACCTTCATTCTTTAAATAAGGAATCAAAAAGGCTCTATTTATTCCCAATAATTGTAAAAACTTTTGATTTCTAAAGTGTCTTCAATCTGATGACCTCACATGTCAGAGCACCAGAGACCTAAATGAGTCATTGTGTTTTTTTTTCAAGGGTGCTTTTTAAGCTTTTAACCCAAAAAAATAACATGAACATCTAAATAAAAAGTAGTACATTTCAAAGTTTACCCTCTTGCCTTCTTGTTAGAATACAAATCAAATCATCTGAAGAGGAAAACGTTCAGCTCTCCATTAGCTTTTCACCAGCAGAAGCTTTGACAGAGATATTGCTGGACACATGTTACCGTCGCTGTCAACAATTGATTTTAATAGCCATATCGTCAGCATGTTGTGAGGTAAATGTGCTTTAAAACATTTCATATTCTGACTCAACATCTCTGCTGTATTCTGGAGATTTTAAGAAGATTTTAGGAGATAAGCAAGCTGTTATTTAAAACAACGCACAGTATGGATACAGCAACATGTCATTTAAAGGACTTCTCTTTATTTTAAGTGGGGCTGTCTTTGTAATTGTTCACCATCTGTTTTATTTTAACATTATTTTATGCCACAGTGCATGGTGGTGCGGCTCCATTGATGGCTATTTTAGTATAAGATTATAAAAAATGGTTGGTTCACTTCCATCCACAATCAAATGCATCAAAAAACCATTTTGCAAGCAGACAATTATAGTCCATACAGTCAAGGTACAAGCAATCAAAGTTAGTTGAGCCAGAAAGCAGAAAGAATATTAATAACCTTATCCGATTACATCATTTTTGGTTAAAGATCTCAAATGTTATAGCAAATTAACTACAGGCTGTATTATAAAAAAAGTTTCACAATGTCACGTGCAGTACAGGGGCTGCAATAATAATACAACATTAGAGAATAAGAGAAGAATAAATGCCATACAAGTACATACAGCTCCCAATGCAATTTACTATGACTATTTATTTTTGGAGTGAAATAACTCAAAACCTCCTATGGATGGATTGCTATGTAAATGTTATCTACAGGAGTTATGGTTTTTGGTTGTCCCCTTACTGCTCTGCTTCCCTCATGTTGCTCACAATCAGTTAAATTTTTAGTTTTTGGCCAAACGGCTGCTTTAGCATCAGCTGTAATTCGTGTCGAGGTAGCAAAGGTTAGCAGGCTAAAATGCTTAACTCAGGTGGTGAACATTGTTACTATTATTTCCGCTAGACAGACTATGAACATGCTGTAATGTTTGTGATGTTGTTTTTTTAAGCTGTACTCATCATGTCTGTATGTCAAGAAAGAGGGATCCTTACTCGTTTTCTTTCCATGAGCTTGTTGATTTGTGATATTGGGCTGAATAGAACTGACTTGAAGTGACCAACATGTTAGCATGCTGACGTTAGCATTCAGTTCAAAACACTGCTTAAGTTCAACCTGGCACTGCTGCTAGCTTGTAGAGTGTTATGAATATATTGTGTTAATTTAGAATTATTGTGCACACATTTAATAATGATAAGAGAACACATGTAGAACCTAAAAAGTGGATTTCACTCTAAAGACATTATGATGTTTGGCCACCCAGCTGTTATCTATTTGTCCCACCTATGTGACACAATAATACTCTTTCCAATACATACTTTTATTGTCAACAACAGTGATATTTCTGCACCAAACACAAAAACAGTTGTGTGTATGTTTTACAGACCTGTCTAAGGCAATTATTGATTTTTATTCTGCTGTAAGGCGGAGTGAAGCTCTGCATCCTACATGGACATATTTGTGCTTATCTGTTGTGCAGAGACATCTACCATTTCAATAAATTATTAAGCAACACTCATATTAAAAAGAAAGCCCTTGAGACTCAAGCAAATAATGTGTGTTATTTAAATGTGCTTTCTTGGATATAGCAGCAAAATGCAGGATAGTATTCTTGTTTTCACCAGCGGAGAAAATGAATGTGGCTTTTGCAGTTCTCGTGTTACCCTCTGTTGTGCAGTTTAAGCGATTTGCTTGGTATAATTAAGCAGTTAATATTCAAAACAGACCAGATAACAAACAGTCAGCAGAAGTGCGGTGAAAGTAAAGAAGGTCTTATTAAGTCTCAGAGTACCTAACTAACTAAAATCCAATAAGTGGTACATAAATTGCTTTGCAAGAGCATGTAATGTTGATTAATAGGTGAACATGGATGACACATTAATGAGTTATTTAATGTTGGATATGTGCAGCAGATCAAGTTTTAAGTAACACTAATGTGCAGTGTTATGACAGCATATATCTTTTACTGACTTGAAATCTCCTCTGACTCATTTCATTGCTTTGGTAATGCATGTACTGGTGTTTTGTAAAAGCAATATGAGATCATCATAGACAAATAAAATATATAATATTCAGGTGAAGATGGGAACTACAGTATGCAGGGAGTTCTGTGATAGGGTTGTTAGATTTCCTGCCTTAACAGGGGCAACAGGCGATTGAGGGAGCTGTCAATCAAGCAAAGTCTGTGCACACCCACACAGTCCTGGGGTCTTATCTGAGTTCTTCTTAAAAAAGGAGTGAGAGAATATATTTTACTTCTTTCTTGAAAACTCGCATCTGTTCCCTTTACGCCAAATTATGATTTACTTGTGCATTTATCATAATAATTTGTTTTATATTTAGGAGTATAAATACACATTTGACATTGTTACAGTGATGGCAGGCTGTGGCTCAGTGGGGTTAGGGTGCTGATCTTCAAATCAGGGGAGAGCAAGTTCGAGTCCCACTGCAGTCAGCATGTTGTTGTGTCCAAGACACTTCACCTCAAATTGCTCCTGTGGGGATTGCCCACAGGACTGAATGTAAGTCACTGGATAAAAGCGTCTAACAAGTGACGTGTAATGTAAATGTTCAGTTTTGATGCTTGGACTTTTGCACGTTGGGCGTCTTGTGTTTCTGAAAGTAGAAGACACAAGAGCAAAGTAAAACCAAATGCTGAAAAATGCATTTATAGGCGACCAAAATGTTACAAAAGACCTTCATGAACAGAAACCTCACTCTGAAATGGTAGAAGTCGTTAGCAGACAAACTGGATGACACTGTTGTTCCCCGACCCTAAAGCTTTACCTGTTTTGTAGGCGATGTTACTCTAAATGGGACCATCATTTATAAAATGAACATCATGAGGATTGAAGATGTCTTGAAACTAACTATGGAGACGTTAAACTCAAAGACAAGATGTTTACTTCAGTGATCAATCAAGTTAGGAGTTGTGTCATTTTCTCATAGACATCTATATAATCAGTTTGTATTATCAATGTATAACTTTACCCTGACTTTTAATCCCTGCTCTGAGTTAAGAGAAGAATAAAACAAAAAACTACAGACCCCACGTTTCAAATAATGGAATTTAGCCGTAGAAATGACATTGAATTCATCATCATCAGGGTTTCTCCAGAGCCAGAGAAGACATTAGACATCTGTTTTCCTAGACTAAGTACTGTAGGTTTTCCTTGATGAGCAAACTTAACTTTATGAAATTGATGTACAGTATATACGCACATTGAATTTCTTGGCAAATCTCCTTGTGTTAATTAGTGCAGATCTTTAATAACTCACACCTTGTAGCTGCTAATGCTGTTTGTGCTTATTCAGTCGACTTAACACACAACAAAGCTGGTGGGTTTTTTCATGTGGCATTAGCAGATTTACCACCAGGTGACAGTATTCCTCTTGTCTTGGCCCCATGTTGACAGGTTCAGAGAGCGACAAAATAAAGCGTTTAACCCAGAGAATAAAACACTGCAACCAAACAACATCCCAGTGAACCGACTGTTCTCTGATTCATTGCCATCAACAAATGCAATGCAAATCAGATGATTGGTATTCAACAAACACAACACCCTTTTAACTCGACACAACAGAAATGTTCAGCGCGGATGCAATTAAATGCCTTTTTACCACCATCAGAGATAAAATTGTATTACACAAAAACAAACAATAATACTGATCGTGTTTGTCATTATTAGAAATGGCAGGGAAAGCGGAGATAAATCATGTCACGGTGCATGAAATCTGAATTGAGCACTTCAGATTTTCAGTTTAGTATAACACATTTTTAACTTAGCAACTTACATCACAGAAAGGGAAACACTGAGGCATACAATTGCTTGCTGCAGCTTCATGTAAAGGAACAAATGTGTGCCAAGTGGTAGGTGTAATACCAAGTCCATAATTGTTGGTGAGATGTAAACAAAGATGCTCATATTCTCCAGGCAAGAAAAGAAACAGCTTTCCTAACAGACTGCTTGTTACAATGAGGATGTCTGGGAGTCAATGTGTGACTGAGGCAAGACCAAATTAAAGCCAGATCAAATTAAGATGCAATTATTAGCTTGCTTAGATGCTCTCACATGTACAGTATATTTGGAAAGCAGCCATGGGTTTGTTGAACGTAGACAAGATTTTTAAAGAAATGTTTAAAAAGAGACATTAAAGTTGCACACACTCTCGCTATCTGGCCTCATGCAGAGTGTGTTGGCACATTTTCCCTCAACCACACGCTACCTATTTTTACTTGTTTATTAATGAATCACACTTCAATCTGACAAGTCTCATTTCAATTTTGTTCACGCTATGCTTCCTTTGAAGCAAATCCCATGACTACTGATACCTCGTGTTGTGTAAATGAAGAATATATTTCATTCTTCACCTGGTGAAAAGCTGAATTTGCCTTCTAGCCACATAGAAGAGAACAAAGAAAATAAAAAGGAGATAGGAAAAGGGATCCATGAAAAAACCCAATGCCTATGTAAAGGATGGCGTCCAATGTAATGTCAAGGACATGGAGGTGCCAGACGTAGCTTGCACCTGTAAATGCAACACTGTGTGACAGCTTTCAGATACACTTAGGACCGTGTGAAGGGATTCCTGAGATGTCAGCTTCATATTTTGAATAGTAAAGTTTGGCAGAAAATAAAATCTCCTGAGCTCTTGTTGTTTAGCGCTAAAAATAAAGATCTCATCAATAAGGTATTTAAAAATAGATAGTTCCTATACATATTTAAAAACACAAAAAACCCATACAACAATATAATACCTTTGTTTAAAATGGATGTTTTCATGGGAGTTTAAATCTACATTTTGCCCACCAAACTCAACCCAGAAATGATGTTACAGTAGAAGCCAACTCACTCTTCCTTGTATAAACACATTCCACACTCCACACCAATTTTCAACATTAGAGTTATCAACACAAAGGGAAAGAAATAAAGGAGAAAAAATAAACAGCAATGTTTAAAGGGGCCCTATTTTTCTGATTTCAGGTTCATATTTGTTTGCTTCTACTGTGACATAATTACATGCTTTAGTTTCCAAAAGCACTTTATTGTTCTCATACTGCCTATGCTGCAGCACCTCTTTTCACCCTCTGTCTGAAACCAGAGCCCAGTCTGCTCTGATTGGTTAGCTGACCGGCTCTGTTGTGATTGGTCAACCACTTAGAGATGTACCGCGCCTTAGCCTATCATGTACAATGTGTGGGAACGCTAGCCAATAGCAGTGTGAGTGTTACATCTTGTCACTTTGTTCCGTAAGTAAACAAAGGGGTTAAATGGGGGCGTTTCAGGAGAAAGGTGTGTGGGAGAGAAACTCTTTTGCTTTTGCAGACCATTCAATGCACAAAAACCTATATAACACACTACAGGAAAGGGAAAACCCCACAAAAGCATAATAGGGACAACAAACAAACAAGTTATACCCGAAGGGATTACTGCACAAAAATCCCAGTTTGCACCAGCCCACCTGGCTTCACTAGCGACTGTCACTCATTGACACCCTTTTTTTTTTCTACTCAGGCGCCTTAACAACTGTGGTTACTGCTAGACAATCAGAGCATTCATTAACATCATCGTTAATTAACTTAATATTCTCTTGGGAGTTAAATTATAAATTACAAATTAATTAGACTTCCATGTGTTTTCCTGATTATTTCATGGAGATAAATAACAGTTTTAGACAGTCCCATATTGTAGATAGAAAATAAAGGGATTATAGAAAATAAATAAACTGGTCACATTGGGATGGCACATGGAGGCTAGACTGTCACAATAACTCCATTGTTGTTGAAAATCTGCCTTCACATCAAGAATACTGTTGTTGTTGTTGTTGTTTCACAGTTTCCATCAGGCAGTGCATTCATTCAGTGTGGTCTTGAAATGCTTGATGTACCATTTGACAGAACAGCCAGTAGACATGTAAGAACATAATTTGCTCATCATAATAGACAAATCGGGGGCATGCCAGTTTCAATCTCTGTCATCTGCTGTGTGATGGTCCCTCTGTTCTGGGGGTCATTTGGTATGCAGAAATATTCAAAGAAACATAATAGGAAATGGTGTAGACAGCGTTAATATGCCACGGAATTTCTTACAATTCTTCAAATAATGCATAAATTGCCCTGAAGCCCCGCCATCAGCCTCAACCACCAGCGCTAATTTGATTTCTATTCAGCTGTTTTGTTCGTTTGAAAAAAGCATCCTTTGTTTTTTCCTTTGCAAATGGTTAGAAAGATGCAATGATGTTACTCCCAGTACTTTTCCTGTCAATCGTTATTCAAAGTGCAGTGCAGTCCAGTAAAAGTGGCATTAAAGTAACAGTCACTCTTTCATCCCGCTTTTAACCAATTCCAGCCAGGAGCCCCCCTCAAACAAGGTAATGGTAAGTGTGCATTACTGCATCCCGAGCGGCTCAGCCTCCACCCATATGCTGCAGTCCGACTCATAGTAGACTAGTGTTCTCTGCCGGCGCATGCTGACATTAACAAGATATGCCTTTCAAATATCATGGCCTTTGGGACTGGGTCAGAGATACTATTTATAGAAGGTCAAGACTTCCTGATAGTTTGGTTTGCTAGATTGACAACTGTAAATAGAGCGGGTTTACTAGCTCTGCTGCAGCTGCTTTTGTGTCTGATATTGCTCTGGGCTCTTGAACAGATGTGATCTACATAGATGTGGAATGCTGCTTGTTAAAAACTTACAGTACTTTTAAAGTGATACGACGGCATGTTAATGTTTAAAATCTCTATACTGCAGTTCAGGTTTCAAGCCTGCTTAATGAAATTTGTCCTGTAACTGCCTTCTAATGCAGGAACAAAGTATCATCATGCTACACAATATGAGAATTAGCTGACAGTGCCTTTTGGCTTTTAGTTGCAAAAAATACATTTAATCTAATATTTATCGTTACCATCTGCTGGCCAAGGTACCCCTGCCAACTGTGGGGAGAAAAACAAGTTAGCCACTGTAGCTGCCAGATATTATCACTGCACGTATTCTTTCTACAAAATCAGACCATGCATCAAACTGGCAGACAGGGACATAGTTACACATTGAAAAAGATAAAAGATTATATTCAGATTTTTTGTTATAATCTCAATCATTAGGTTATTTTAGGTCAGCAGCTTTGTTAAAGTCACAATTACCCTTTATGTAACAGTGAAATACAAGCATGGCAGAGAATACTAATTTTCTTAATAGGAAGATATAAATTGTGCATACTGCTTTGATCAGGTTGACTCTAAAATGATTGGATATGACCAGTGCAAATCAAATGAGAAATCTGAAAAGTACCCACCCTGTTTTATATTAAAAGATGTACTGTAAACATCCTCCAAAATGTCATGTAGCTAATCCAAGATGGGCCACTTGTGTTACATAACATCTATCCTCCAGCTAAGCCCCACCTTTTCCCCTAATATATACACTCCACCTGCTCCACCCTCTACTTAATATTCATAGTTGTGGCTTTAAAATACCAAACCCCAGGCCGGTGCTGTGGGCGCCTCTCTGCTGTGTGCCTGCTGTCTCTCTGTTTACATTCTGCCAGTCAAGAGCCCTGAGCTGCTGCAACTCGTGCCACCATGTCTAAACCCTTATCTGACCATGATAGAAGGA
Organism: Notothenia rossii; assembly: GCF_949606895.1. Lineage (NCBI taxonomy): Eukaryota > Metazoa > Chordata > Actinopteri > Perciformes > Nototheniidae > Notothenia > Notothenia rossii. The sequence continues at coordinate 8,195,243 of NC_136907.1, forward strand.
AACAGATTTCAGTGCGAGGCCTCGCCGGCACTGAAAACATTTCGGCATTGAAGACAGATTTCAACAGACATCTCCACTTTACGCTGGTCAAGGACAGAAATGTGGCTACCAGAAGGGATTACTTCTTTGCTCTCGCCCACACTGTGCGGGAGCACCTGATTGGCAGGTGGATCCGAACCCAGCAGCACTACTATGAGAAAGATCCCAAAGTAAGTCATAACAGTAACGATAAATATATCAATAAATAGATTTTATTATTGACTCATGGGCTAAATTCTTTTTTAAAAAAAAGGGTTGTTATTTGAATGGAAACAATGACAGACACTTGTATTTGTTATAGATAAAATTCCAATATAGTAATAATAACAACAAGGTGAATACTGGTAATTATATTTAATCTATGAACTGGTTCACCTCAAGGATATGTATGGACAGCCTGTTGCATTGTGAGCCCCGCCTTCCCACAGTGCCATTTGTTTTCATTAGCATTCTGTGCCACACCCTGCATCTTATACTGTTCATCTCATCTAATAACTTCAGCACATTTCATACATTTAAAAAAAAAAAGGCCACGAATCGTTCCAACAAGGTATTTATATTCTTCCAAATGTACTTTTAGCAGTTCTTTTGCCTGATGTCAGTGTAAGGTCATGACATTTAAACTTCATCCGGGCTTCTTACTGTAGCACCCTGTTGGTATGCTGCCGTTCTTACAGTGTGTTGAAACATTAAACCTCTCCATGACCTTCTGTCGCTGTCCTCTCTGACCATAAAGCACATAGCCCTGTGTCATATGAGCGCATGCCTCTGAGGGCATTGAATAATCAGAGCAGCTATATCTCCCCAACTGCAGTGTTACAAGCTAACAGCCATACAGAAATAACTACAATAGGAAACTGCAAACCACACCACCATTATCTTGGAGATAACATACCAAACTGTGTGCAATGACAATAGACAGAGGCAGAGTGACATTTGCATTTACTTAGCAGGGGGGGAAATGGTGATCACAGGAATAACACTTCCCTACACCCTCAGGCTTACTCTGCAGGGTTTTTGTTCTGTAACTTACCAAAGCCCTCGTGTATTTATCTTAGGAGAGTGACATTTTCTTCTCACACTAAGCTAGGTTTGTGAAACTTTTAAATGAGATGTAGGTGAGATGAAGCTTTCAACTGAAAAACCATCTGATCTGCTAACTGCATCACCTCTAGACTCAAAGGGCAAAGGTGAATCTACCCTAAAAAGGTCTAAACAGAAGCCTTAAGGAGTGAGGGACTCCAGGCTCAGACTAGAGTGTTGTGCTGCATATTCGATAACGTACATATAGATTTATTTTTCACATCACGATTATGCATTATTAGGAGGGGAATACGTAGCTAATAAGCATAATGAGATGTATCAAGGATTGAAGTCTGACAACATTTGGAACAGTCATTTATAATTCAAGAGATAGCTTCTCTGTGATGCTGCTCTGTCATATATATATTCATTCTCTTTTAACACATGTATCAATACTCTACACTGGAAACTCCACAATGAAAGGGTATCAGGCTCAAGCTGACCTTTACAGCGACCTCTACAGGAGCTATTTTCTGCACAGAGCAACATGTTGGTGTTATGTTACTCCAAAAGCAATCTGTCCCTTCTCCTCCTCAACTGGGTTGACCCACCATGTGAGAGGAGGGGGGGGAAACAACTAAATGGCAAAGGCTAAACACAGGCTCAGGTAGCACATCTATGCACTCCCAACCCCGAATCAAAATAATTAAAATGGAAGGTTTCGATGACAGTCTGGGTTGGATGTTTTTGTGACCTATAATTGCATAAATGTATTCCAATCATGCTATTGTGGGGATCTTTATGTAACCATAACAACACGATGAGATTAAAATACATCTGTTAGTCTTCATCAGACTTTTTCTGGCTGTTCTTTCTAGGGCTGTGTATCGGTAAGAAATCTAAAATGATACAAAAGTTACAATTTAATATAATGTTGAATAGTGCAATGCTGTAAGAAAGGCAAGGTGTTGCATTTTTTAAATTATTTGATATGTATTCAGAAGTGTTATTTGTATTTTTCCTGTAACATCCAGAATTACAACACAAAACATAATGGAATTTCCAGTGAATCCATATTTTCTCACACCCCTAAGTTCATACAGTATGTTGTTGATTATTTCGATCTTTCTTCTCAAACTGTAGCGTCTTTACTACATCTCCCTTGAGTTCTACATGGGCCGCACCCTCCAAAACACCATGGTGAACCTCGCCCTGGAGAACACCTGTGATGAGGCCATGTACCAGGTGAGGAAAAGACCTTTCATTTATTACTCATAGAACTTTAAAATGTCGGAGATCGAAAGCTACATTAGGCCATGTTGTGTGCTGTTGTCTGTAGTTGGGTCTGGACATGGAGGAGCTTGAGGACATGGAGGAAGACGCTGGTTTGGGAAATGGTGGCCTGGGACGTCTTGCCGGTGAGCATCTTTTCACCCGTCATATTTGATCAACTCAAGAGATCTTTACTCTTGTTGACTGACTTAAATAATGCATCATTTTATATAAGAGCTTGTCAAATGTTGATTTGCTTTTTCCCCTGCCTCTGGTTTCCAGCCTGCTTCCTGGACTCCATGGCTTCACTGGGTCTGGCTGGCTATGGTTATGGTATTCGCTATGAATTCGGTATCTTCAATCAAAAAATCGTTAATGGCTGGCAGGTTAGAAATTAGAGAACGTTCCTTTTTTTTCAGTGCGTATGAATAGCTTCCCTCTATTACCTCAAATCACCTGCTAGATGATCATTATCATGTCCTCGTGTTCATCATCATTTTCTATGTCTGGCTCAAAAGCCACTAATGAGTGTTTTTTTCCCCTAAAGATAAATGTATGTCATTATCCAGGTTGAGGAGGCTGATGATTGGCTGCGCTTTGGCAACCCCTGGGAGAAGGCACGTCCCGAGTACATGCGTCCAGTGCAGTTTTACGGCAAGACCGAGCAAACCCCTGATGGAGTCAAATGGGTCGACACTCAGGTGAACATGTGAATAAAAATAGATAATATGAAGAGAGATGCAATGTAAGATGATAAATAAGTATGTCTGTCTCTGTGGTTTTTGGCAGACAGTGCTGGCTTTGCCATATGACACCCCTGTCCCCGGATACAGAAACAACTATGTCAACACCATGAGGCTTTGGTCCGCAAAGGCCCCTTGCGATTTTAACCTTAAAGACTGTAAGTGTCTTGCAGAGGTCAATAATTGACCATCAGTTGTCAAATTAACTTGAATTAAATGTATTTTTTTCCCCCTCGCAGTCAATGTTGGAGGCTACATTCAGGCTGTTTTGGACAGAAACTTGGCTGAGAACATCTCCCGTGTGCTGTATCCCAACGACAATGTAAGAAAAAAAGACTATTACCTTTTGATCCTCCAGGACTGCACTCTTACTGTAGGATGGCCATGCAAATGTAAACCATGGATTAGGAAACACAAAAAAAGTAGAAAAGTCTATAGTAGCTTTGGACAGTATGGCTCCTGTATGATTTAAGGGCTTATCCTAACTCGGATGGATTTCCATAATTTGGACCCCAACTTGTGTCCTTTGTCTTCAGCTGGAGCCACTGTGTGTTCTTCCTCTGAAGTCGTCCTTCATAGCTGACATAAGAATTGCCGACCATGAGCTTAGTCCCTGAAGGCTAAAGATGGAGGATTTGATCAAGATATAATACATGTCAGTTTTGGTAGTTTATGTCCTTGCAAGTGAGAGCAGATCTTCCGCCTAATATTCTAGCCTTGTTTGAATTCAGTCACAGTATCACTGCTATAGGCATTAATAATGTGTGTTACTCATAACAATATAAAAGCACTGAAACAATTATTGATTAAACAAGAAGTCCATCAAAGTTAAACCAAATGTTACATTTGACTCATAATGAATTGTATAAACAAACGCCTACATTTGATATTGAATTGATCTGTGGGTTATTTTTTAACAATTATGCCATTCAAAAAATAACAAAATAATGATTTTAAATAACAATGAAATGACCAAACACTGATGTGATGTTTTCAAGTTATGAAACTGAGAAGTTCCATAAAAGGGAAAATGAAACAGTTCTACATTTTAATGATGATGATGATGATGATGATGATCATGATCTTTTTAAGTCTGACATTGTTCTATGTTGCTTTAATACAAGGCTTGTATCATCATCATTCAAAATGGGAAAGCTACCTTCTCCAATGTTCTTTTTTATATTGTTGAAGTCGTTGAATCAGGGTCGTAAAAAAAAGTATTTAGGTTTAAAAAGAAAAGCAACAATCAATCAAATGACGTAATGCACACATTTCCCCCACATTTCCACACAGGTGATACATCCCAGCTCATACCGTTTCTCCTCAGTTTGCTGCTGTGCTCTTGTCCTCGTTTTCATGAGCTGTCAGTTTGGGTAGATGTTAACTCTGCGGAAGAAGCCTAACTTGGAAACGTTGTCCTGCTGGATCCATTTTAGCAATCCCGAGAGAAGGATGCTTGAGATCCTCAAAGCCTTATTTAGACCAAAAGCCTTCTGTATGCCTACTGCCATCTCCGTCGAATAAAAACCCACAAGGGGGAGGGGGGCAGAAGCGTTTTATCCGACATGCAAGCAGATAGGCATTTAGTCCTGGAGAACCACTTAACGTTATCTGTTTAAGTTTCCCAGAGGTTTGGTTCGCTGCGTTTAATCTTAAGTATGTATTCAACAAGCAGGCCTGTATTTCTATAGGCTACTGTTAAAGATAATCCGCATTGGTCATGGTAACGGTTGCTATCTTCTCTACGACCATACTAAACAAACTATAAACAAAGTGACGCTAACAGGAAGCAATTTGGCTAACAGCCAATCAAGTTGCAGAGGGGCAACAGGTGTGCCGCGGCAAGGTTTTGGCATGCTCATTGTTGTTTTTCCACACTGGTAATCCCACATAGGACATTCATAACGAGTCAAGGCCCTTTTTAAAACTATACTTTACTATAGCCAACTATATCCAGCCAACGACCTTACATTGCGATTTTATTTCATGCAGAATTCATCTTTTTATCACTCAATAAAACTAATTTTCTGTTGACAGTAGGTGGGGCAAATGTTGCATTTCTATTTAAAATCACCTTAATATCCACAATTGAAAACATAAAAATAGCCAAAATCTCATTGGTGGTCACTTCTACTTACTTCTCCTCCTTTTTGTGGCTTACCAAATGTGAAATTAGGCTGAATTGGGTCAAACCCTCACACTGAATTCAGTTTGCATAAATATTTCAAATAATTGTTTCAGCAAACATTAAACATAATACAATTGTCCCAATACATTTTAATTAACTGCAATAAATGCATTAACATGATGATTATATGATATGTTAAATAGAGCTGATGCAGTTCTAAAACTTTCTTATAACATCAGGTATGGGTAATTATTTCATTAAAGAGGATTGATTGCAGATGTCTATGCATGTTTAGCAGACACAAGATGGTACATATAATTATTTTCCTGCAGATCACAAATAGACAAATGTGTGTCTTTGTCCTCAGTTCTTTGAAGGAAAGGAGCTCCGTCTGAAGCAGGAATACTTTGTGGTTTCTGCCACCCTGCAAGACATCATCCGTCGTTTCAAGGTCTCTAAGTTTGGCTCCAGGGAGATTGTTCGCACAGACTTCAGCAAACTGCCTGACAAGGTGAAGCATTACATTCAACAAAATAGTTTCTGTCAAAAATGAAAAGGATTCCTTTGTGCTTTTATTAAATTGCCTCTTTCAGTGCATTGAACAGGTTGTATGTAGGTTACACTGTATTATGAGAATAGATGAAATGAACAATATCTAGAAAGCACTATTATGGAATATTCTAATTATGGATTGTCTTTTATTATTGTGTTGCATATTTAGGTTGCCATTCAGCTGAATGACACCCACCCTGCCATGGCTATTCCTGAGCTGATGAGGGTCCTGGTTGATGAGGAGAAACTTGAATGGGACGTGGTGAGGAAGAGTGACACTGGTGTGACAGTTGAACTGCATTTCCCATATCTTTGTTTGTGCTCCAGTGCTTTTGATTCATATTCTAGGAATGTTAATTTACCAGCATCATTGTAATGGTTCATGTTGTCCCTCTCGCTGGTGTTCAGGCCTGGGACATCTGTGTGCGCACGTGTGCCTACACCAATCACACCGTCCTTCCGGAAGCTCTGGAGCGCTGGCCAGTCGACCTGTTTGCCCAGCTGCTGCCTCGTCACCTGGAGATTGTCTATGAGATCAACCATCGCCACCTGGAGGTCAGTAATCCACATTGCAACATGTCATCATTTCTAATAATAATGCATACAATCTGTACAATGTATATTTATGGCAGCAGAGGAAGCACGGTGGTTGAGTGCCAATTTAGTAACGCATTCTTGCAGTAGCATAGCATTATGTACTGTCATCTGAAAAAAAGCTTGGTGCAATCAATGAATAAGGGTGAGTATTATCAGAATCAGAACACCTTTATTCGTCCCACAGAGGGGAAATGTGCATGTGTTACAGAAAGAGAAAGAGCCAAAGACAAGTAAATATTACCCAAAAAACATGCATTAAAAAATATTAAAGATAACAAATTTAAAAGAATAATTACACAATAAACTAAATACACAAAATACAAATACAAATATTAAATGTAGACTTTATAGTTCAAAAAACATTATTAAAATGCTGAACTTATAAGATTAAAAAAGCACAATAAAAAAAGCACAATAGCTAAAATGAAGGTAATGATGTCTTTTTGTAGATGCATGTATTGATAACACAGTGGAAAGACAGAAAAACATATTTAAATGCAAGAAGTGGCTTTAAGATTATTACGAGGAAATTAAAACATGTATGTCAAAGAAAAAAAGATTTTGTATTGGCTTTTAATTGCAGCGTCTGTCAGAATTAGCCCACGCTGAATGGAAGTTGAAACATTTCTGACATTAACTGGTGGGCAGGTTTTATGAGCTGTAGCTCAACTCTACACTTCACAGTATGCCGTTTGCTTTTCTTTCATACTGATGGAAAGTGCTGTGTTGCTGCTTCTCTGACCTATGTTTACCTATATCATATGTTTATAAGGATATACGATTCAGCAAGCAAAACATTTTGTCTCACATTCTTTTGCAGAGAGTTGCAAAGATGTTCCCTGGTGATCACGATCGTTTGCGCCGCATGTCCCTCATTGAGGAATGCGGACAGAAGAGGATCAACATGGCCCATATGAGCATTGTTGGTTCCCATGCTGTCAACGGAGTGGCAAGGATACATTCTGACATCCTTAAAGCTACTCTGTAAGTCTAAGAACTATACCTGTACGCCTGAATCACCAAAAGTCATATGTTAGTATGCACGGTATCATATGTTAGTATGCATCATCTGCATTTTCTGATATGTGTGATGCTTCTCTCTCCCTGCAGTTTCAAAGACTTCTATGAGATGGAGCCAACCAAGTTCCAAAACAAGACCAACGGCATCACTCCTCGCCGCTGGCTGGTCATGTGCAACCCGGGGCTGGCTGAGGTCATCGCAGAGGTCAGCTGTGTTTTTAACATGCACACTTCACACAAATAGCAACTGTAAATACTTGTTCTTTTTAAATGTTTTCCCTTTATTTGTGTTAACAGAGAATTGGTGAGGAATTCATCCGTGATCTTGACCAGCTGCAGAGCCTCCGCAACTTTGTGAATGATGAGGCTTTCATTCGTGATGTCGCCAAAGTGAAGCAGGTGAAGTAATATTTTATCTTCAATTCAATTCAGATTGTATAAAATCTGATTTGATTATTTCTGCCAAAAGCACAATCCAATCAATGCATTTCCATGTTTATAGTGAACATATTATGAGGTATCTCTGTCATCTAAGCCTGCATTAAAAGCTTTTTTTCATATTATTTGTTTTGCCAAAATGCAGAATGTGTGCCTTTACACAGCACAAACAAATAAAGTTTAACTTGTTTTCCTGTATGTGATTTAATGTTTTCAATAAAGTAGGAAAACAAGTTGAAGTTCGCTGTGCACTTGGAAGAGCACTACAAGGTGAAGATCAACCCCAACTCCATGTTCGACATTCAAGTCAAGAGAATCCATGAATACAAGAGACAGCTGCTCAACTGTCTGCACATCATCACCTACTATAACCGTAAGTGCACTTTCATGAATCTTCTTTCCCAAATGCTTTTATCCAAACACACACATTTCACTACTGGTATCTCTTCATGTCTCCTCCAGGCATCAAGAAGGAGCCCAACAAGCAGTGGACCCCAAGAACTGTCATGATTGGAGGAAAGGTTTGTGGTTTACGGCATGCAACTGAGCTTCCAAAACAAAATCACCCTCACAAGTAAACAAATCTAATGCTCTTTTGTGCAGGCTGCCCCTGGATACCACACCGCCAAGATGATCATCCGTCTGATCACAGCCATCGGGGAGGTGGTCAACAACGACCCTGTGGTCGGAGACCGTCTTAAAGTCATCTTTTTGGAAAACTACAGAGTCACACTGGCAGAGAGAGGTAACTACCAAAGCACTGCTCTATTTCTACAGTAAGCTTTGTTTCCCGTTTTCTTTTAAAAGGTCCCCCATTATACTGTTTCTCATCAATATATAATAGGTCTCAGATATATACAAAACATGTTTCTGAAGTGTTTGGCATACCAAACATATAATGCATTATAGCATGCCATTGCCTCATACCCCTCTGTTTCAGCCCTGTTTTCAAAAGTCTGTTACTTTGGATGAAAAAAGATGAGAGATATTTGGTTAAAAAGAACACAATGGTGCTCTAGGAAGAGAATCAGGTGATAAGGTGTGTGTGTGTGTGGGGGGGGGGGGGGTTACCTTGGTTGGTGATTGGCTAATGGTTACACAAGCCAAAACATCGTTATGACATCATAAAGTGGCCAAAATCTGATCAGCTCATTTTCAGACAGGTTTTTATAGAAATGGATCAGGACAAAAAGAGAGACTTTCAGAATCTCTTTACACATGTTGATGTATACATTACATGAAAAAGTGGGTTTTGCATAATACAGTAGGTGACCTTTAATCTGTTCTCATTACATCTGTTGAAAACCCAAAATGCTTACCAATACCTTAAAACATCAACTCTCTACTTCTGTCATATTCCAGCCATCCCTGCGGCTGACCTGTCACAGCAGATCTCCACAGCTGGCACTGAGGCCTCTGGCACCGGAAACATGAAGTTCATGTTGAACGGTGCTCTCACCATCGGTACAATGGACGGAGCCAACGTTGAGATGGCTGAGGAGGCCGGCGAGGAGAACTTCTTCATCTTCGGCATGAGGGTGGATGACGTTGATGCAATGGATAAGAAAGGGTATGTTTCCAGTTACATTTGTGACCTCAAACACATTTTTTTCTTTTGCTAATGGAATCTATTCACTATGTGATTTTATCCCTTCATCAGACCTGTCCCTAAATGTGACTGTTTGATTTGACCATGACATAATCCCACAGGGGAACAGCAAAAGGAGCAAAGGCAGAAAAAAGGCTGAACTTTGTATATTTTATTTGTGTGTCTATTGTTGAATAGTAAGAACACAGTTATCTGATCCATGTGGTGAATTCTCTACAAGATATTCCATCTCCATCTTGTTTGATATCAATGCAAGGAGCTCTTAGCACTCTGTCTCTCGCACAGGTTTTTGTAATGATCACTTTCACCACACAATGTTTTTTTCCACCCATGCTGGGATGTTTCACACTGAAAGGTGTGGCCTTGGGGAATCTGCTAATGTCTCTGAACAGGCACTGGATACTGCACCTTAATTAATGAGGCAGTTACTACAGCAACAAGCTTGTGCTTCTATTTATTTCCCACTTAGATACAACGCTTTGGAGTACTACAACCACCTGCCTGAGCTGAAACAGGCTATTGACCAGATCGCTGGAGGCTTCTTTAGCCCAAAGCAGCATGACCTGTTTAAAGAAATTGTCAACATGTTGATGAATCATGACAGGTAAAGACACATCTAACATTGCTAGCCTGAGGCACACACATGCGTACATAAATACAAATAAGAACGTGTATTAACTTGCATGGTGGTGCATACAAGGAAAAGAGACTACTCATAGACATGTACATGCATGCAATAATACACACTTGTACACCAAACACATTCCTATTGTACTATATTTGTTGTTTTTTCATTTTATTACATCCTTTTCTGCACAGATACAAGGTCTTTGCTGACTATGAAGATTACATGAAATGCCAGGAGAAAGTCAACGCTCTTTACAAGGTATGTTCATTAAAAAACCACACAACCCATATGGTTCACGAAAGCCTTTCATGCATTTATACAGTAGTCGGACTTTAATTAGTCTGGGTATATGAGTATAACCACTAATGGAAGGTCATTACTCAGAGCTACTAAGCCTTTTAATCACTGATCTTATTACCCGGATCCTCACATTATCAATCATTTTCATCTTTTCATCAGAACCCCAAGGAATGGACCAAGATGGTGATCCAGAACATTGCCGGATGTGGCAAGTTCTCCAGTGATCGCACCATTACCGAGTATGCTCGTGAGATCTGGGGCATGGAGCCCACGATGGAGTCACTCCCCGCCCCTGACGACTTGTAATAAACTGTCCACATGATGCCACAACGGCCCGACTTTCCCTGCTTGTATCACGACCAGACGCATTAAGAGTGAGTTTGTCAGATACTGAGCGTCTGGTAAAAGCCACCACAAACCTGCCTCTGAGAGGGAAAAGCATCAAATACTTCCTGCGTTACTACAGTGTGTGTCACACGACTCTTTGACTAAGTTTACATTCTTCATGCATGCAGATCTACAATATGGTTAATGGATCTTCGTGGTGGGCTTTTGTGAAGTGATCGGTTATATTTTTTGTAGAAAATATTAACTCTTGTACTTCCACTCAGAGCCATTCTGAATAAAATACATCTTAAATACCAAGACAGCCTGCGTGAGTTTGTATAGCTTTTTCCATTCTGTTTGAGGGAAAGCCATGTTTCCAGAACATTTAAATTGTAAACTGAAGAATACATTTGCACATTATTATTGTGCATAATTGTATTTCCAAGCATATTACATGAACAATGGCCAATTTCACTATAGCCTAAGAACCAAATCAAATTATGTTGATAACCAATAGCACAGTGGGCAACACATCATTGTAATCAGTGAATGTTAAAGGTCCCATGTCATGGCCATTTCTACTGATCATAATTCCATTGTTGAGGTATATTAGAATATATTTACAATGTTCAATGTTCCAAAATCACATTGGTTCTCTCATACAGCATGTCTGTATAGTATGTGTATTCACTCTCTGTCCTACACGCCTTGTTGTCCCCCCCCCCCCTCCCTATGAGTCCACTGTGCTCTGACGTGTTTTTATGTGTTACAATGGCGTTTGTTAGCAACCAGAAAATGACACCAGTAATGACAAACAGATGAGAAAGCTGCGTGAGGTCTGGGTGCCGTGTTGGCAGGACGTTGCGGGGCTCGTTGCTCCGCTCGAGGAGCGGACAGTGTGAGCTGGATTACTGGTGTCGCTTCCTGGTTGCTGCCAGACAGCAAGACTCAGCCTGAGCACACACACGTAAGTGTGTGGCGAACTGTTACTGGAGATCCACGGAGCCGAGGCTGAGAAAATATAAGGCTGAGTGAGTGTGTGTGTGTTTGGAGCTCCACGGATTGGTCCATTTGGACCTGGATATGGTCACGTCACTATACTCAGGAAGAAAAAAATGGAAAAGGAGAAATCTCCAACGAGGTGTTCTGGGGCAGCATAGACAGGTATTTTCTGTGTTAGAGTTTTACTCGCTACATGGTGTACTTTGAGGGTTTGTGACTTTGCAGACTGTTTACATGCAGAAAAAGCTACATAACACACAAGGGGACGGGTAATAACTGGAAAAGCATGACATGGGCCCTTTAAAGAAATATCCTAAAAAAAATTTTTAATTAAAAATGGGCATTTTGTTGTATTTTGTGGTCAAAAGTTGATTTAAATTAAATGTGTACAATTCAGGAAGCAGAAGATCTGTGGTCCAATCAGTGGACAGTGTTGTGAAAATTCAACATTCATTCAATAACTATAATCCTCAGATTCAGATTTTGGGTTTCTTTGGCCATTTAAAAAGGCATAAAGCATTTTCATTATCTGTACGAAAAGGTACAGACTATGACATAATGTTATTTAATATGGCCTGGCAGCCAAAACACACAAATATTGGGTAGAGCCAATAGGTACCAACTGCCTAATGCAAATATTGGGAACATAGGGAGCAGAGTTTAGAGGTGCAACACAACAAAAAACACAAGATAGCGTGTTTGATGAAGCCGTGGCCCCACAGTCCCCTGGATGACCACAGCAGCAGCAGATCGCTCAGCAGAGGACTTCAGCACTGTGGCAGTGAAGGCAACACGTGCAGTCAGAGGCAGTAAACAAATGCCAAAGCTATCAAGGGCGTTTATTTCCTCCAACTAAAGATAGCATACCAAAGCAATGGATCATCAACATCACTGTTATCTCATTCCAGCCCTTTAAATCTCATATCTGCATACAACATGTGTCACTAAAAGGATCATATTTGATGACAAAATGTTTGTTTGACTGTCAAAGAAACTAAAATAACATGTTAAATAAAAATGTCCAACTTGGGCCCAAGATGTTAGAAGACAAGGAAAAAAACAACAGAGCAAATGTCCAGTGATCAATCAATTAAAACATTTCTAATTTGTCTCAGGGGGATTTAAAGTATGTACACAATATGACACCCTCTGTCCTTAGACCCTTGCATCGTATAAGGAAAAACTCCCCAAACATCACCTCTCTTAAATCTTATAGTGACTGAAAGAGCATTCCCATGCAGGCCTCAGAGCTTTCTGAGAATTAAATAAAGTTCTCTGAATGCCCTTTAGGAGGAGCTGTTGCTACCAAGTGAACAGTTGAGGGGAATAAGCTAAACGGACGGATGGTGAGAAACACATGTTACTCTGTCCCGCTGATTCAGCTGTGCACCCTGTGACCTCAATCGATTCTTCAATGGCTCCTTTGCGTGCCAGTAATAGCTTATTGTCATAATACACACACACACACACACACACACACACACACACACACACACACACACACACACACACACACACACACACACACACACACACACACACACACACACACACACACACACACACACACACACACACACACACACTGTACATCCCTTGTTCATTAAATCAGAAGCCAAAAGCATGTTTGTATGTATGTAGTTATATACTTATCAATAATATAGAACATATACACATATATTGAAGATTAGAAATGGTGAATTAAAATGTAAATGATTGCAAACGCCGATCATTTATTTTCCTACTGCTTATCTTAGAAAAATAAGTATCAAATGTATGTTTTTTTTAAAAGAGGTATTGTTATTTAACTGACTTGGATCCGTCCAAAACATTTATATTTGTATTTTAGAGCTGCAAGTGAAAGGTCAAAGTTGTGTGTGTTCGCCTCCTTTTGTTTATGAGAGCAAGAGCCACAAAGCAAGTGAGCGTCTTGTTTGCAGTGTTTAACTCAGGAGTTACTGGTGTAATAAATTATAAGATAACTCCTCATTGCCATGTCTCTGGATTTAACAGGTTTAAAGTCCAAACCTACATTAAACATTTAACAGATATGGATAACTGAGGAACAATGACAATTAAATAAATCCTTTAATTGTTTCATTGCTCTTCATGACTCTGTAAGAATGAATATCTTGCAGTAGCTGAAACGTCATGCTTTTATATCATTTAAAATGTATTGTGTAAAAAATACCCTTACATCTGCCTCACAAGCAGCTATGGGCTCAGGTTCAGGGCCTCATGGAGAGGAGGGATTGAGGTGACAGGCCCCTCTAAGCTATTTCTAAATGTTGGCCGAGGGATATGTGGGTGCAGTTGTGGGTGAAATAGTATCAGCAATTTGACTCTCCTCTCGCAACAACATTACAAGTGTGAATTTTAATAACAATAGTCCTCCCCAGCACCATAAGGCAAGCTAATGCTAACTAACTAATCATCAGCATGTTAGCATTTTAATTAGCAGCATCAAAAGGTCAATGTGTATTCATTTCGCATTATCAGCCTCCACTGTAACATGTTTTAGTGCTGACTAAAAAGGCTCCTCCCTGAATCTTCCACTTTGATAACACAAGTGGATTTAAACCAATTTACTATAACTGCGGGGTGAAGCAATTTCTTGCTCGTACATTTTTACACTCTGTTCTCTCGTCTTTTTCGTTACTCATTAAAACCCTGTACAAATATTAGCTTGTTGAGGATTGTGCTAGTCCTTTCTCTTTGTAAAACAATAAAATGTATCTGTGTCACACTCTGTTAAATGTGTAATGCTGATTTAACATGTGTGTGTTCAATCCAGGCTCTTCACTTTCTACTGTTTCTCTGTTTTTCCATTTCCTCAAAGTTATTTTGTAGTTTCTTAAAAACATGTATAAATGCTTTTATAAATTATTTCAAATACCGTGTTAAAAACCGGCTAAAAACATAACGCCCCTAAGAAGGAGGAAATCAAAAGTGCATATCTTTGTCCTTCAGAGTCTGGCAGCTGAAAAAACGGACTGTTTATTGTTTTACTTTTGTTCACCTGCTGCTTCATTCAGTCTGACATCTCATGCTGATCACTACAAAGCACACATTCCTGAAAAAAAACGAATCACCAGGAAACAGGAAAAGGCATGTCTCAGGTTTTAGAGACATTCACACATTGTTTTGTTCTTTAACTTTTTATTAAGGGGTCATGTTTCATAACTCTCAGCTACCTGGAATACAACTGTTGCTTATTGATCAATCAGAGTCACTTATTGACTGCAACGTGTGTTCTAACACAGGGTAACAGAGGAGGAGAAAAGGTCATGGTGTTGAAGTACAAATGAATAGTTGAATATTGATCAGAATCTTTTGCCATTTTTTGTCAAACACTTACTTTTGGTTTTCCCTTTTTTCTCTTTACCTGATAGCAGATTTCTGACTGCTGTCCTTCCTTTGAACCAGGGAACAAATAGTGGTGATTTATAAACAAGTCAACAAGCAAACAATTATAGAACATATTAAAGAAACTGACAAAGAAGTTACTATTGAAACCAAATCAGTTTGTTTGACCTCACATTCACACGCACACTAATGCACACTCTATCACCATGGAGGCTATGGCTCAGTGGATGAGTGCGCTGAAATACGAATCAGGAGAGAGCAAGTTCGAGTCCCACTGCAGTCAGCATGTTGTTGTGTCCCTGGGCAAGACACTTCACCCCAAATGGCTCCTGTGGGGGTCGCCCACAGTACTGAATGTATGTAAGTCCCTTTGGATAAAAGCGTCTAACAAGTGAAATGTAATGTCATTCATGTTAGGTAACCAACAGGCAGGGAAAAGGTCTCAGTGCGGAAGGGGAAAACATCTGAAACCACCTTTGGTTGGAGCTCACTTGCACTGAAACCCTTCATCCGGACATTGTTCCTGCACAGCAAGGACTCCACATTCACCATTTGTTGCATTCTTATTGTTAATATTTATGTTTTGAGAAAAGATTATTCAGGAGGTAAGTCTTTTTGAATTTCAAATTATCCAAACATTTACAAATTATACTTTATCCTTGCACCTTACAGTATGTTTGGTATTTTCACAGATGCTAGAACAACTTACTATTTACTTTTATGTTTTCCAAAGGAACCTACCAACAACAGGAACTGCTGTCATTAACATAAAGTTAACTTGTGGAGTTTTTATAGTACACCACTATGGGGTTTGGTGAACTCTTGGAGCAAGTAGGGAGCACAGGACGCTTCCAGGTCCTGCAGACGACCCTTCTCTGCATACCTGTGGTGTTGATTCCCAGTCACAACCTGCTGCAGAACTTTGTGGCTTTGGTTCCCCCTCACTTCTGCAGCGCACACACAAACCTGTCCCAGTCCCAGATGAGTGCAGAGGAAGCGCTGCTGGTCACGGTGCCGCTGGACCAGACAGGGAAGCCAGAGAGGTGCTTGCGTTACGCGGCTCCACAGTGGCACCTCCTGACAAAAAACAGGAGCTCCAGTTCAGGGAAGGAGCGAGACACTAACGCTGGTTTGGATGTTGACCTGCAGGGATGTTCAGATGGATGGACCTATAACATGACTCACATGAAATCCACAATAATATCTGAAGTAGGACTACATTTTTTTTTCTTTGCACATGTGTAAATATTATCTTGTCCTGTGCCTTAAATGTTGTTCCATATTTTTTAGTGGAATTTGGTGTGTGATCAGCGGTCTTTGAAGCAAATGGGACAGACGGTCTACATGGGTGGTGTGCTTCTGGGTGCTGTTGTCTTTGGAGGTCTTTCAGACAGGTAACATTGATCTCATCACTAATGATTTACAGTTGTGCTACTAACAGGGGCGTTTCCTGGACCTGGAAACATTCAGGGGCCCACAGTGGCAGCGCCAGAGATTTTCTTTTGGGGGTGCTGTGCTCCCCACATGCACATACACAGTACACCTGCAACTGTTACAATGCAGGGTCGATAATCAACTCACAGCATATAGAAGAAGGGATAAAGTGCTATTTTTTACAAGTGGAGGGCGGACCTAACATCCTCTAAGGGGGTCCTCACCTCCTCTAGGGGGGTCCGGGGGCATGCTCCCGCAGGAAGATTTTTTTTAAAAGTTTCACTCTGGTGTACTTTGAGAGCAACATTAAGAGATCTATGGATACATCTCTCAACACCCTGTAAACAGATTTTCTTTTTCTTTCTGGATATTTGACAAATTACTCCCCTTTTAAACTCTATTCTTGTCATATAGTAGGCTATTTCATAGGCCTAACTTTTTTTCATTTGTTCTCTTGTTTTTTTTAATAATGATCGTATGAAGGTGTTCCTCGGAAATAATCTTTTACATAATTTGTGAGTGACCAAACCGTTTGAGACCCACTGAGATAACTTAGACTAAAGTTAACTATCTAAACACTCAGAGAGTCCTTTAGCTCACCTGAGCCTCTCAGTCTGTCAGGAGAGGACTCTCATCCAGATTGTTGTGGAACAAACAGTTCCTTATGTCCGTTAGTGCAGCTAGCTATCCAGATGCTAACAACACGGCCCCTGCTGGCACCGGTGCTTGCCTCTGTTGCATTCACTGAACGCGGGAAATTACATTCCTGCCGTCCTCTCGCTGTCATGATGAGGTTCAGGTAAAGCAGTGTTTCCCACAGAATGTGATTCTATTTGTGGGGGCACAATATGTCAGATATTCGGCAACATCAATCATGTATGTAACTTTCAAAGGGGAACAATTATGAAAAAACACTTTTTTTTCTTAAAGAGACGGTGTGTTTCTGACAAAGGTGAATCCAGGATTATCTATAAAAGACAGGATACTGGAGGTGGTTAACCCTGGCTGTGTCTTTGCCTTTCTTTTTCCTGACATGAACATATCTTGGTTACTGCTTTTTCTCCGGCCTATTTATTAGTTTGATTTCTATATAAAGCTTATTATGTTGTATGACTGCTAGACAGGTGGAGTTGCAATAAGACAGGTCAATACAGTGAAATGAATAGCTGTGAACAATTAGACCTCTGTGTTTGTTTGTGTTATAGGAGGATTTTAGTCAGGAATTGCATAAATCAGGCTTTATATTTTAGAAAATGTGCCTTCTACAGGTGCTTTGCTTTTTACTGGTATTTGTATAACTTCTTATTATTTGCAATCTTGTATTTGAAAACAAAACTATATTTTCAATAAAATCAGCACCACACATTTAATTGTTTTAATCCCCTTTGCTCTGTTGAACTGAAATACATTGCACACTTCTTTATCCAGGCTACTTTTAAATGGGCACTGTGTGATACATTTACTGAAACAAGTCAGACAAAGAAGTTTACGACGAGGATTTACATTTAACTGGTTTGCGTCTGTCATTCATTGCCTGGGCCTTATGCTAAAATACCAATCAAGGTTCAAGGTTCTTTATTTTGTCATACGAACATAGCTACAGTGTAGTTATGTCGATGAAAATCTTGTGTCACAGGCTTCTCCAACAGTGCAACACAATAACATAGATAAACTGAAAAATATAGTGCAAGTAAAGAATAAATGGTAAATACAAAAAGAAAAATAGTATAAAAAAGTGAAATAGTGCAATAAGAGTCTATTTGCAAGTTAGTTGTTTTGCAGTCTTATTGCCTGTGGGATGAAACTGTCCCTGAGTCTGGTGGTTTTAGTCCGGATGCTGCGGTAGCGCCTGCCAGGCAGAACAGTTTGTGGCTGGGGTGGTGGGGGTCTTTTATAATCCTGAGGGATTTCTTGAGCCGCTGGGAGTAAAGGTCCTCCATGGATGGCAGCTCTGTCTTTGTGATGTTCTTTACAGTTTTCACTACCCTCTGTAAAGCCTTACGATTGAGGGCGGTTCAGCTGCCGTACCAGGCCGTGATGCAGCCAGTCAGGATACTCTCTACGGTGCACCTGTACAAGTTGCAGAGTATCTGGAGTCCATCAATCAATAAGTTAACAAGATTCAATCATGTAGAGAATTTTGTCTTTCAGTCACACACAGAACCTACTCCCTTTTTCATTTGACTATTTCACTTCGTGATCACAAGAGAGACCTCTGGGGTTCCATATTTTAGGTAAAAATGTCACCTGGTCTTTCATATTCATATTTTGAGTCTCACAGACGGTTTGAACATGTCTTTGAATGGACAAACTGAATCCATTTTGACTTTCAATGAGTGCATGACGGCAATTTCAATGGGCAGTTTTTTCCACTTCTAAAAATACAACGTAAAGTACGGAAATAATTTGTGTTTTATGCTGAATAACTATGATAAGTGCTATGAGAAAGCCTGCACTGTGTCAGACTTTGCAACAAAAAAAGAATCACAAACAACAATTTGGACTTTTACTTTAATGTTTTGTGCTCTGGATTTAACACTATTTATGACACAAAAATATTGAACCGAGTTTTAAAGTGGAGTATTTTTCAACTATTGATTGACCTTTAATATTTGCAACGATGGATCACAAACTGCACTCAGAAGTAAAGTAATTTATTTTATCAGGCTGCAGTTCAGTTGAACTGTCAACCGACTCCAAATAAACACAGCTGCAATTTTTATCAAACATTTACTTTTAGTATTCTCTTTACCTAATTGCAAATGTCTGACTGTGGTGTTTCCTTTGAACTAGTGAACAAATAATGTAGATTTATAAACAAGACAACATGCAAACAATTATAGAAAATGTTAAAGAAACTGACAAAGAAGTTACTAATGAAACCAAATCAGTTTTTTTACCTCACATTCACAGACACACACTCTATCACCTTGTCATTCCTGTTAGGTAACCAATAAAGGGCAGGGAAAAGGTCTCAGTGCGAAAGGTGAAAACTGCTGAGCATAGTTATGAGCCCACCTTTGGTTGGAGCTCACTTGCACTGAAACCCTTCATCCGGACATTGTCCCTGTACAGCAAGGACTCCACATTCTGCCTCAGTGTTTCCTGAACGAGTGGCTAATACCTCAAGAGGTTACATTGCACTAATAATCCAAAGTTCTGAAAAGCTGTTGGAATTTGAGAGCCGATTTAACAGACTGCACTAACAGCGACCATTTATTACATCTTTTTGATTCTTTGGGCCTCGTTTTTAAGGACTTTCTTTTAGGAACACTTTCTAAGAATTCTAATTTAAATTGACTGCATCATGTAGCAGTGGTTTTAATGAGTGCAATTTTTTGTAGGCCAGCATTCTTACTGTTAATATTTATGTTTTGAGAAAAGATTATTCAAGAGGTAAGTCTTTTTGAATTTCAAATTATCGAAACATTTAAAAATTATACTTTATAATTGCACTTTATGTTTGGTATTTTTCACAGATGCTAGAACAACTTACCATTTACTTTTATGTTTTCCAAAGGAACCTACCAACAACAGGAACTGCTGTCATTAACATAAAGTTAACTTGTGGAGTTTTTGTAGTACACCACTATGGGGTTTGGTGAACTCTTGGAGCAGGTAGGGAGCACAGGACGCTTCCAGGTCCTGCAGACGACCCTTCTCTGCATACCTGTGATGTTTATGGCCAGTCACAACCTGCTGCAGAACTTTGTGGCTTTGGTACCCCCTCACTTCTGCAGCACACACACAAACCTGTCCCAGTCCCAGATGAGTGCAGAGGAAGCGCTGCTGGTCACTGTGCCACTGGACCAGACAGGGAAGCCAGAGAGGTGCTTGCGTTACGCGGCTCCACAGTGGCACCTCCTGACAAAAAACAGGAGCTCCAGTTCCGGGAAGGAGGGAGACACTAACGATGGTTTGGATTTTGACCTGCAGGGATGTTCAGATGGATGGACCTATAACATGACTCACAGGAAATCCACAATAATATCTGACGTAGGACTACATTTTTCTTTGCACATGTGTAAATCTTATCTTGTCCTGTGCCTTAAATGTTGTTCCATATTTTTTAGTGGAATTTGGTGTGTGATCAGCGGTCTTTGAAGCAAATGGGACAGACGGTCTACATGGGAGGTGTGCTTCTGGGTTCTGTTGTCTTTGGAGGTCTTTCAGACAGGTAACATTGATCTCATCACTAATGATTTACAGTTGTGCTACTAATGTCAGATATTCGGCAACATCAATCATGTATGTAACTTTCAAAGGGGAACCATTATGAAAAAACACACGTTCTTTTCTTAAAGAGACAGGCACTAAAACGGTGTGTTTCTGACAAAGGTGGATGCAGGATTATAAAGAAAGACAGTATACAAAAAAAATAGTTTTTCAACATTAAAGCATAAATAAATGTTATACTAGACCCAAAATACACAAATTAACCAGAACATGTGCATCATATTTCCCCTTTAAAAATGGTCCCACACAACACGTCTTCATGCAGCCTTGTTCAAATCATATGATGTGATACAGTCTGAATTAACTCTTTAACCCACCTGGCTCTAGATATGGTCGACGCATCCTCTTGCTTATTTCTCACCTGCTGATGGCTGTGTCAGGAACATGTGCTGCTTTCTCCACTGCCTTCCCGCTCTTCTGCCTGTTCCGCTTTGGCTGTGGCATGGCTCTGTCCGGCGTGGTGCTCAACACCTTCTCGCTCAGTAAGTGTCATGGTTTTGGACTTATGTTGCCATTTCCTGGTTTTATTTTGAAATTCTGCTCTCTCTTTGTCTGGTCTTCCTTCCTGTGTTTGCCCTCCTGTGTCTGATTGTCTCATTGTGTTCACCTGTTGCCCTTGTGTTTCTGCCTCCCCTGCCCAGCTGTATCTTGCCCTGTGATTACCCTTCTGTGCATTTATTCTTGTCTTCCCCTTTGCTCCATGTTCGGTTGTCGTCATTTCCTACCTGGTCTTGTCCATGTTCTGTGCCTGTGCCTGTTCCCGTCCGTCTGTCTGCTCCCATTCCTTGTGTCCCCTGGATGGGGTTTGTTAGTTTTTTTTTGTTGTGTTACCTCGCCTGTTCCTTCAGTTCTTTGATTTTTGTATCGGCTTTCGAATAAAGCTAGCTTTTGTTAAAACCCCCATACCTGCCTTCCTTGTTCGTACTGCTTTTGGGTCCTATTTACCCCAACCATGACAGTACAACCGGACCAAAGCTGGACCCAGCAGGGGACCTTTATGAGGTAACTTATAATTTAATATACCTAAGGAATGACTTTCGATACGCCTCCAGTACAGAGGAGAGGCAGTCTATCATGTTTTCGGCACGCAAAGAAGTAACTTCGAGGCCCTGGTTAAGGGACTTATTACCCGAGTTGGTGGAGGACTTTATTGTAATTGTGAGATCAAATCTGATTCCCGGCCTGCTAGCCCCAGACATGCTAGCCCCCTTCCTGCCACAGATCCCAACATTGCTCCTTTCGAGGACCCTTTTGTGGGATCCCGCCTGGCCTTGGGAGGCCCACGGAGCCTCCAAAAGGCTTCTAAGAGACGCAAGGCCAAGCTACCGGCCCAAGCCCCAGCAGCCATGGTTCCAGCTCCCACTCCTGCCCCCCGTGTCCTGTTGGCAGTTCTGCTGACTCAAGTCCCTTCTCCGCCGGGGATCCTGCCAACACCATGTCCTGTCCTGTTGGGGGACCCGCTGACACCTATTCCGCCGCAGGTCCTGCCAACTTCATGTCCTGTTCCATTGGGGGTCCCGCCGACACCTGTTCCCCCGGGGGTCCTGCCAACTATGTGTCCTCTCCCTTTGGGCGTCCCGCGGACACCGGTTCCGCCGGGGGTCTCGTCAACACCGTGTCCTACTCCGTCGGGCATCCCGCCGACTTATGCTCCTGTTCCGTCAGGGGTCCCGCCGACACCAGCCCTTGTTCCATCGGGAACACCTGTCCCGCTAACACCTGTCCCGCTAACACCTGTTCCTGTCCCGCCGGGGGTCACGCAGACATCAGTACCTGTCCCGTCCGGGGTCTCGCCATCTCCTGCTCCCAGTGCTCTCGATCCCAGTTCACCTGCTCCAGCGATCCAGCTGACTCACCGCCACCTTCCTGCCTGCCTGTCCTTGTGCCCGGCCTCCTGAGTTTCCCCTCCGCGGCTTTCGCCCCTTCTCTGCCTCTGCCTGGCCCACGGGCCATCCGCCCGAGAACCCCTCCTGGTCCTCTGCCGTGCCCCCGGGCTATCAGCCCAAACCCGTCCACCAGGCCCCCTCCAACCACTCTTTTGGCCCTTGTATCAGCTTTTGAATAAAGCACGCTTTTGTTTCATTCCCCCATACCTGCCTTCCCTGTTCGTACTGCTTTTGGGTCCTATTTACCCCAACCGTGATAGTAAGACATCTAACTGGATAGGGTACAATCAGCATGAAACAACTTAAATGGAAGCAGTCAACATACATGATGATTCAAGAATAATACTTGTACTAAATTCTAAAAAATACCTCTTTCTTTATCTCTTATTTCTTTAATATCAAGTTGTGGAGTGGATCCCCACTAGTGTGCGAACAATGGTCGGGACAATGACAGGTTACTGCTACACAGTTGGACAGTTGATACTGGCGCTCATCGCATACTTCATCCGGGACTGGAGGTGGTTAACCCTGGCTGTGTCTGTGCCATTCTTTGTCTTCTTCCTCATTGCATGGTAAGATGCCAAGTATTGACATGCAAATCAAAGCAAACCAGAATCACAGATCCATGCTTATTTGCACTATTAACAGAACACATATTTCACACAGGTGGTTTCATGAATCTTCAAGATGGTTAGTTATGAGTAATAACCCTGAACAAGCCATCAAGAACCTTAAAAGTGTGGCGAAATGTAATGGACGGAAGGAAGAGGGAGAGAAAATCGACATGAAGGTAAGAGAATGTGCTGTGTATGTGTTATTGCACCATCTATCTGTGTTTATTAATGTGTATAACATACATTAATCTTTGTCGGTATGCATAGAGGCTGCAGGAAACCATGAAGAAAGAGATGTCCTGCTCAAAAGGCACCCACTCTGTCCTGGATCTGTTCCGCACACCTACAATGAGGAAAATGACGATCTGCCTCAGTGCTGTCTGGTACATGTTCCTTCTTGTAAAAATCTCAGCTTTTCATTAACAAATATTTAATCGCATTGACACTGTTCATGGTTTATTTTTAAAACAAACCTAGGTTATCCACGAGCTTTGCTTACTACGGTATTGCAATGGATCTGCAGAAGTTTGGGGTGGACATCTACTTGATCCAAGTGATCTTCGGAGCTGTCGACATCCCTGCTAAAGTCGTCATGGTCATATCTATGACTTATATTGGACGGCGCACATCACAAAGTGGGGCTCTCATCATCGCTGGAACCACTATTTTGATCAACCTGCTGATACCTTATGGTAATGTTGAAAACATGTATACAAGTTGAATATTATACTGCAGAAACAACACAGTCCTCTGATGAATGTCTCACTCCATGTGCAGATAAACAGACTGCACGCACGTGTATGGCTGTACTGGGTAAAGGTTGCCTCGCTGCCTCATTCAACTGCTGCTATCTCTACTCTGGAGAACTGTTCCCAACAATCATCCGGTAAGTGTCCATTTAGCAGGAAGATTTAGAAAATGTTTTATTTTTTTATTCAGGGTTTAAAGGGACCCTTTTATGCTAGTTTTCAGATGTTAACTTACTTTAATTTTCAGAGAGCTCATTATTTTTCTCATACTGCCTGTGCTGCAGAACCTCTTTTCACCCTCTGTCTGAAACAAGAGCCCAGTCTGCTCTGATTGGTTAGCTGGCCAGCTCTGTTGCGATAATTCAACTCCCTAAGGATGTCCCGCCCCTTAGCCTATCATGTACAATGTGTTGTAGCGCTAGCCAATAGAAGCGCAAGTGTTACTCGCTGATGTCACTATGGGAACTTTGGGATTTTAGCCTTTTGTAGACCATTTACATGCACACAAACCTATATCACCCACTATATGCAAAAACCCCAAAAAGCATAAACCTCTTTAATTTCAGCTCTTTAAGTTCAGCTCGTTTTATTTATCGGAGGATCTACATCCTGACTTTTTCAAAAGAGCATTTGAGAGTTTTCCTACTTGCTGTGGACAATGCTTCAGAAGTCTTTAGGCTTGAAACAAGTTAGCATTTTCCCACTTCCATTTCCCTCGTCTTGAAGTCAATTGTTTTTTTCACGGGCTTCTGGTTAATGGCCTGAACAAAGGTCTCTCCTTATGACATTTTCACGATTAGTTCTACAATGTAAACATTTCCAGCAAACACCCCACTTTGAGCTTTTTACGTATCTTAACAAATTTGGTTGCTAACAATTGGGTAAATGTACTACTACTTCTCAGCTCTTTACACTGTACATAAGTCCGCTTTTATCTTAGTAGTGGGCACATTGAAGTCATGCCACCACTAACTGTTGAGGCAGAAACAACTAAGAGAAAAAGAAAGTGAGTCTGCAGTTTATTGTACAGACAGAAGATAAAGCAGATAAAGATTAATGGTGTCAAACCAGGTCACCTTTGACCCAGATGATATGAGGACGAAACAGTGAAAGCCCTTTAAAACCCACAAACATCTTAAAAACCTCTTAAACATTTATTTATTTTCGTTTTAGAAACTTCTTAAGGCTTTTGGTTTATTTTCATAATGGTCTTTCTATTTCCTGATTCCTGGGCATTATTTGCTGTTGTTTTTTGTTGGAAGAAGATTTCCTGGGAGAAGTCATGCTGAATATGTGTCTTTGCTTATCTGCATACTGTGTCACCAATAAAACAAACATAGTAAATGCATATTTTTTCTAATCAGTTAAATAGTTACTAAAACCCCTTGTCCCATCATTGCTTTGAACTTTCATAGGCTTGTATAGGATAGGCATTCATTATAACTGATGTACCTCTTGTACACCTTCAGCTGTGTCCTGAAATAGGAGCCTCTAATCTCAATTTTAATATCTTTCTTAAAAAATCAATAACAGTACTTATATACATTATTCTTTATCACTCGCCCCACAATCACTGATTTACAGGAAAAGCATCGCTTTAATGTTAGAGTTATGGTTGTTCTCTCTCCCACTCAGTGCTGCATTTGACACTGGACTACAACATATTACTAGAAAACTGGGTGGGAATTTCGGCAACAGTTCTAAATTGGTTTGAATTATACTTTAATGGATAGAAAAAACGTTGTTTCTATAGGTACATACACATCTGAGTTGACTATTAGGACATGTGGGGTTCCTCCAGGCTCCATCTTGGGGGCTCTTCTCTTTAACATCTACATGCCATCACTGGCTCAGATAATGTAAAACGATAAACTAAGTTACGGATGATACACAAATGTACGTAACCATTTCACCAGAAGACTAAGCTCCAATTCAGACACTGAGTAAGTGCATTGAAGAAATCAATGACTGGATGTGTCAGAACTTTCTCCAATTAAACAAAGATAAAACTGAGGTAATG
Source organism: Notothenia rossii (assembly GCF_949606895.1). NCBI lineage: Eukaryota > Metazoa > Chordata > Actinopteri > Perciformes > Nototheniidae > Notothenia > Notothenia rossii. Next base: position 8,221,226 of record NC_136907.1, read on the forward strand.
GTTTTTGGAGTCAAGGCAGAAAATATAAAAGTTAGCGCTGAGCTTCAGTCTGCAATGTTCAACAGATAAAGCCAGAAATATAGGTGTAGTCATGGACTCTGACCTGAGTTTCAACAGTGACATTAAAACAGTTACTAAATCAGCCTACTATCAACTTAAGAATATACAACCCAGTCTCATGGCATTTCGTGTTATAGTAACGAAATTAATCTATTGATTCGTGTTCACCAAAATGATTTCCCCATTTTTTTTCGTGCCACACAGAACGATTTTAAAAGCAATATAAATAATAACAAATTAGAAGGAAAAACATATTTAAAAAAATACAGATTTCAGTATTCTGAAACACAACAATGTTAGAAGCAATGTATTTCTATTGCTATGTTTCGTGCCTGCACCAAATAATAACAAATTAGAAAGAAAAAAAGATTTAAAAAATACAGATTTCAGTATTCTGAGACTCTGAGCCCCATTTCTTTTCCTCGCGGACGGCAAAAAGAGTCAGACATTATAACATTTAGAACAAAACTATAATCGTGGCTTGATATTGAGTAACAATGTTTTTATGAACCACACAGCTTCTGGTCTTCCAAGACCCGACCGGACAAAAAGACGTGGTGCAGGCACGAAACATACTACCAATAGAAATAAATTGCTTTTAAAATCGTTCTGAATTGTTTCATGTACTTTTTATTCATATACTTCTTATTCATGTATTTTTTCTTTTAATGTTTCTTTTATTATCTTTTCTTTTTAATGACTCTTTTTAAATGCCTTTGTCTGAATGTCTTTCATTTTTGTTTAGAACTTTGAATTGCCTTGTGTTGAAAGGTGCTATATAAATAAACGTGCCTTGCCTTGCCTTGCCTCAGTCAGAATGGCATGGGCTGGGTATCCATGATGGCTCGGGTGGGAGCCATGGTGGCCCCGATGGTGCTTCTCACGGCCGACTATCTACCTTGGCTCCCGGGTTTGATCTATGGCGGCGCTCCGATCCTCAGTGGAATTGCTGCAATATTTCTTCCAGAAACACTTGGCTCACCCCTCCCCGACACAATACAAGATGTGGAGGACAGGTAAGATCAGGGGGGACAAGATCTGTTCTTTACATCGCTGCAAAACAAAACATACATTTTTAGTAAAAGTATACTGGAGGCATTTTAGACATTAAGAAAGAGACAGAGACAGATTTATCTATATTTTCCTTTTCTATTTTGATCACAGGGGAACTGGGAGAAGCTCCAAAGCGTCACGAAAGGAAGCGATAATCCTGCAAGACACCCAGGCGGATCTCCTAAAGCAGACGGCCTGAGGGCATACAGTATGGATTCTGCTCCTGACGTTTTCCTCACATGTTAATGAACATATCTTGGTTACTGCTTTTTCTCCGGCCTGTTTATTAGTTTGATTTCTATATAAAGCTTATTATGTTGTATGACTGCTAGACAGGTGGAGTTGCAATAAGACAGGTCAATACAGTGAAATGAATAGCTGTGAACAATTAGACCTCTGTGTTTGTTTGTGTTATAGGAGGATTTTAGTCAGGAATTGCATAAATCAGGCTTTATATTTTAGAAAATGTGCCTTCTACAGGTGCTTTGCTTTTACTGGTATTTGTATAACTTCTTATTATTTGCAATCTTGTATTTGAAAAAAAAACTATATTTTCAATAAAATCAGCACCACACATTTAAGTCTTTTCATTCCCTTTGCTCTGTTGAACTGAAATACTGCACACTTCTTTATCCAGGCTACTTTTAAATGGGCACTGTCGGATACATTTGCTGAAACAAGTCAGACAAAGAAGTTTGCGACAAGAGGATTTACATTTAACTGGTTTGCTTCCGTCATTCATTGCCTGGGCTTTATGCTAAAATATCAATCAATAAGTAAACAATATGAAATCAGCTAGAGAATTATGTTTTTCAATCACACACAGAACCTACTCATGTTTACATTTGTCTGTTTCACTTCATGATCTCAAGAAGGACCTCTGGTGTTCCATATTTTAGGTAAAATGTCACCCAGTCTTTAAATATTAATCTTTTGAGTCTCAGACAATCTAGAACAGGGGTGTCAAACTCAAATACACAGTGGGCCAACACTTAAAAATCGGTACTAGTTGAGGGCCAACTAGTACAGGTTCAATGTTTATTGCAGAACTTATTGAAATGAACTTATTGCACATATTAAACCTGAAACTAACAAAGCTTAAATTATTGCCAATAATAACAACATTAAACATTAACTAATCAGTTGCATTCATTTCTTATGGCTCTATCTGCAGCTTTTCCGGAGTCATTTCTTATGATTACATTTTTCCACAGGCCAACAACAGCTTCAAAAAAAATATTTCCCTCAAAGCAAAAAAAACCAACATGACCTGTTGTCGCAACAAAAAAGTGCAGAAGGAAACATCCATTAAACTCAGTGTGCTGCTCTGTGATGCTAGTTCAAGCCAGATACTTGGCATCTCATCTTGGGTGATAGTTCATCAATGATTGGGCTCAGGCTCTGAGCTGAGGAAACCCTCAGGATTGAGTGAAGGTGTGCGTGCAATATACCCGCGGGCCAGATCTAATAGTAATTCGAAATTATCCTGCGGGCCGAAATTAAATCTACCAAGGGCCTGATTTGGCCCCCGGGCCTTGAGTTTGACACATGTGGTCTAGAACATGTCTTTGAATGGACAAAAGTCCATTTTGACTATCAATGAGTGCATGACGGCAAATTCAATGGGCAGTTTTTTCCACTTCTAAAAAGACAACGTAAAGTACGGAATTAATTTGTGTTTTAAATACTATGCTAAATAATAAGTTCTGTACTTTAATATCTCATATTTATAAATAAAATATTGAACCGAGTTTTAAGGTGGAGGATTTTCCAACTATTGATTGACCTTTAATATTTGCAACGATGGCTGCTTGGATCACAAACTGCACTCAGAAGTAAAGACATTTTTTTTATCAGGCTGCAGTTCAGTTGAACTGTCAACCGACTCCAAATAAACACAGCTATAATTTGTATCAAACATTTACTTTTGGTTTTCCCTTTTCTGTATGCCTGATTGTACATTTCTGACTGTGGTGTTTCCTTTGAACCAGTGAACAAATAATGTAGATTTATAAACAAGACAACATTCAAACAATTATAGAAAATATTAAAGCAACTGATAAAGAAGTTACTAATGAAACCAAATCAGTTTGTTTGACCTCACATTCACACACCCACAAACACAGACACTATCTCCCTGTCATTCATGTTACGTAACCAATAAAGGGCAGGGAAAAGGTCTCAGTGCAAAAGGGGAAAACAGCTGAGCATAGTTATGAGCCCACCCTTGGTTTGAGCTCACTTGCACTGAAACTCTTCATCCGGACATTGTTCCTGCACAGCAAGGACTCCACATTCTGCCTCAGTGTTTGGTGAACAAGTCGCTAATACCTCAAGAGGTTACATTGCACTAATAATCCAAAGATCTGAAAAGCTGTTGGACTTTGAGAGCCGATTACTCACTTTAACAGACTGCACTAACAGCGACCATTTTTACTTCTTTTTGATTTTTTCGGCTCGTTTTTAAGGACTTCCTTTTGTGGAACACTTTCCAAGAATTCTAATTTAAATTGACTGCATTACGTATGAGTGGTTTTAATGATTTTCTCTGGCCCAGCAATCTTTTTGTTAATGTTATGAGAAAAGATTACTCAGCAGGTAAGTCTATTGAATTTCAAATTATCCAAACATTGTTTAATTATATTTTTACTCTTGCACCTTATGTTTGCTACTTTCACAGTTGCTGGAACAACTTACTATTTACTTTTATGTTTTCCAAAGGAACCTACCAACAACAGCATGTGCTGTCATTAACATAAAGTTAACTTGTGGAGTTTTTGTAGTACACCACTATGGGGTTTGGTGAACTCTTGGAGCAGGTAGGGAGCACAGGACGCTTCCAGATCCTGCATACGACCCTTCTCTGCATACCTGTGATGTTGTTTGCCAGTCACAACCTGCTGCAGAACTTTGTGGCTTTGGTACCCCCTCACTTCTGCAACGCACACACGAACCTGACTCAGTCCCAGATGAGTGCAGAGGAAGCGCTGCTGGTCACGGTGCCGCTGGACCAGACAGGGAAGCCAGAAAGGTGCTTGCGTTACGCGGCTCCACAGTGGCACCTCCTGACAAAAAACGGGAGCTCCAGTTCAGGGAAGGAGGGAGACACTAACGCTGGTTTGGATGTTGACCTGCAGGGATGTTCAGATGGATGGACCTATAACATGACTCACATGAAATCCACAATCATATCTGATGTAGGAATATATTTTTATTTTTATTTGCTTATGTGTATATGTTTTCTTGTCCTGTGCCTTAAATGTTGTTCCATATTTTTTAGTGGAATTTGGTGTGTGATCAGCGGTCTTTGAAGCAAATGGGACAGACAGTCTACATGGGAGGTGTGCTTCTGGGTGCTGTTGTCTTTGGAGGTCTTTCAGACAGGTAACATTGATCTCATCACTTATGATTTACAGTTAAAGGAACGTTGTGTTATGTCAGATATGCGGCAACATCAATCATGTATGTAACTTTAAAACGTGAACAATTATGAAAAAACACACTTTTTTTTCTTGAAGAGACAGGCACTAAAAGGGTTTGTTTCTGACTAAGTTGAATGCATGATTATCTATAGAAATAGAGTATGAGAACATTTGAGTTTTGTTGGCATTACAGCATAATTAAATGCTCTACTAGAAAACTAGAATACACGAAAGAACCAGAAAATTAGCATCATATTTCCCCTTTAAAATGGTCCCACACTACACATGTATTTTTTTTTCGTGCAGCCTTGTTAAAATCATATGATTTGATCAGCCCGGTATGACGGCAAGACGTGAACATGTGATGATTTACCATGCTGGGGGACGTGAAGATGTCACGATTTCGTCACTTCAAACGTGACAGTTACACGGTATTGTTAACCCATGTTAACCAGTGGAGAAATAACCGGAAATGCCAAGCAAATGCTACCCCGACGTAATGATTTATTTTGTAATAGTCACACTCGATTACGCCGATGTTCTTGTTTCCCCAGCTGGTCGAGACCTCTTTTAGCAGAAACAAAGGCTACATTAATGTATTAAATCGATGTTAATCCATGCTTGTGGATCATAGATGTGGATCATAGACTGTATGTGGATGTGGAATTAACGGACGTGACGTTGTGCGATTGAGTTGCCAGGCAACAGCTTCGGTTCATGTTCATTTACAAACTCTTCAACTACAACCGTAGTTATATTTAAAAACATGTTAGAAGGCCTCACGAAATACTTTAATGCAAATTAAAATATAAATGTGAAGGAATGTGTGTATAACAAAATACATCGCTGATAAACGAAACCGGAAACAGACGTAGGCAAGATCCTCAGCTCGATGATTGGATGGTTTAGCCGCAATGCATGCTGGGATTTGGTGTTTATGTGATGTGAAATCTGAAAACGTTTTTTAAAAATAAAATAACACTTTATTCCGAGTGTGCTTGCTTTTCTCTTTGAAAGTCATCACATAACGGCATTGTAATACACGGTACGGCTGCATTAAGTATTACATATCTGCCGTAATTCTCTATTTATAGAGCCCTGATGAGAAGACTTCTAGACAAACAGGAAGAACTGCCGCCAAAACTGAAAACGTGACGTGGATCATAAATATATAAGCAATTAAACAACATCTTACATTTCTTTTCACACAATACGTCTCCTTGCAGTATCAACACTAATTCGGCTGACTTTTATATTTGATGCAATTGGTAGATAGGCTGTATTTACACCATAACGGTGCAGAGCTGATAGAAAGGGACACCTGGTGGTTAAAGAACATTATTGAATTTGATTATTTTATTATTAGATATTAATAGGATTCCTATAAAGTATATTCTTTACTCGTTATTTTCTACTAATAGTTAATTAAAGACTGTATATAATGACTAGTTTGCACACCCCTTTCAAGATTTCAAGATTTTCTAAGCTAAGGTTTATTGACATATCATATTATACACAACTACGGTGTAGTTATGCAATGAATGAAAAACTTGGGTCGCAGGTTCCTCACCAGTGCATTACAAGACATCAATATGTGTGTACACCTCCACCATTAAACTGTCATTCTGCACATTTCTTATACCATCTACATACATCTTATAGTACAATACATATGTATAATATCAGTGTAATAATAAACAAATAAACAAATAAATGCTTAAACATAGTTAACATTGTAGGAAAGCAATATATTAGACGTTAAGTACTTTGTCAGGCTTAACATTTATCTGTAGATACGAATGTCACTGTGTGTGCTGTTTGCTCTGCATATGTGACCATTAAAGAGGGTTTCATCCCTCCATATTATTATTCTATACCCCCAAAGCTTTTTTCTTATTCAAAAGAAGACCTTAACCTGAAGTACTCTTTAATGTTTAAATGAAGCCTTATTAGTTTGTCTGTTTTGCACATCCTCCTATTAATATCTAATAATAAAATAATACAATTCAATAACGTGCTTTAACCACCAGGTGTCCCTTTCTATCAGCTCTGCACCGTTATGGTGTAAATACAGCCTATCTACCAATTGCATCAAATATAAAAGTCAGCCGAATTAGTGTTGATACTGCAAGGAGACGTATTGTGTGAAAAGAAATATAAGATGTTGTTCAATTGCTTATATATTTATGATCCACGTCACGTTTTCAGTTTTGGCGGCAGTTCTTCCTGTTTGTCTAGAAGTCTTCTCAGCAGGGCTCTATAAATAGAGAACTACGGCAGATATGTAATATTTAATGCAACCGAACCGTGTATTACAATGCCGTTGTATGATGACTTTCAAAGAGAAAAGCAAGCATACTCGGAATAAAGTATTATTTTATTTTTAAAAAACGTTTTCAGATTTCACATCACATAAACACCAAATCCCAGCATGCATTGCGGCTAAACCATCCAATCATCGAGCTGAGGATCTTGCCTACGTCTGTTTCCGGTTTCGTTTATCACCGATGTATTTTGTCATAAACAAATTCCTTCCCACTTACATTTGAATTTGCATTAAAGTATTTCGTGAGGCCTTCTAAAATGTTTTTAAATATAACTACGGTTGTAGTTGAAGAGTTTGTAAATGAACATGAACCGAAGCTGTTGCCTGGCAACTCAATCGCACAACGTCACATGCGTTAATTCCACATCCACACCTATGATCCAGCGCCGTATAGACTTTTCTATCCATATGGCGCTGCTATGATCCACACGCATGGATTAACATCGATTTAATACATTAATGTAGCCTTTGTTTCTGCTAAAAGAGGTGTCGACCAGCTGGGGAAACAAGAAAATCGGCATAATCGAGTCTGATTATTAAAAAATAAATCATTACGTCGGGGTAGCACTTGCTTGTCATTTCCGGTTATTTCCCCACTGGTTAACATGGGTTAACAATACCGTGTAACTGTCACGTTTGATGGGACGAAATCTTGACATCTTCACGTCTCCCAGTACGGTAAATCGTCACATGTTTAGGTCTTGCCGTGATACCGGGTTGGATTTGTCAGTGTTGGGGCCCACGCGTCACAAAGTAACGCAACCACTGTTTGTTGTAACTAATAGCGTTACTAGTTCCCATTAAGTAACGCCGTCATAGTTACTGTGATTTAAATGGGTGCGTTAGTGCGTTACATTATGTGATGGAACTGAACCGAATCTCCCTGCGGATGTAACTTACATGCGAATACAGCGATGTCCTCTCACAGCACCATGGAAAAGTGAAATTAACCAGAGAGGATTGATGATTGGTTAACGCGGGGTAACATTTTAGGGTAAGCCAATCAGAGACAGAGTTGGGCGGGTCTTGCCTTATGGGGAAAATACACACACGAACACTTGCTAATGCTAACACATAGACACGGCAACGCTCACCACCAGCACACACACACACAATGGCAGATGCAATACATACCATCTAAACAGCCAAAAACCGATTCTTTCAAATCGCCACACATGTCACCCAGAGTCAACTAAATAGATAGCCAGGTTTGTTGTTGAGGACATGCTGCCCATCGCAATGGTCGAGTCTGTTGCCTTCAGAGAACTAGTCAGCAAAAAACAACACAAAAACTTGTATTTTTATTGTTATTATTTTTAAAGTAAAGTAACTTGTTACTAGTTACTTTTATAATTTAGTAACCAATAAAGTAACTAGTTACTTTTCGAGAGCAGTAACTATAACTATTACTAGTTACTTTTTGAAAGTAACTTGCTCAACACTGGATTTGATACAGTCTGAATTAACTCTTTAACCCACCTGGCTCTAGATATGGTCGACGCATCCTCTTGCTTATTTCTAACCTGCTGATGGCTGTGTCAGGAACATGTGCTGCTTTCTCGACCACCTTCCCGCTCTTCTGCCTGTTCCGCTTTGGCTGTGGCATGGCTCTGTCCGGCATGGGGCTCAACACCTTCTCGCTCAGTAAGACATTTAGCTGGAGGGTAAAATCAGCGTAAAACAACGACTGGAAGCAGTCAACATGCATAATGATTAAAGAATAATAATTGTACTAAATAAAATAAAAATACCTCTTTCTCTATCTCTTTAATATCAAGTTGTGGAGTGGATCCCCACTAGTGTGCGGACAATAGTGGGGACAACGACAGGTTACTGCTACACAGTTGGACAGTTGATACTGGCGCTCATCGCATACTTCATCCGGGACTGGAGGTGGTTAACCCTGGCTGTGTCTGTGCCATTCTTTGTCTTCTTCCTCATTGCATGGTAAGATGCCAAGTATTGACATCAAAGCAAACCAGAATCACCGATACATGTTTATTTGCACGATTAACAGAACATATATTTCACACAGGTGGTTTCATGAATCTTCAAGATGGTTAATTATGAGTAATAACCCTGAACAAGCCATCAAGAACCTTAAAAGTGTGGCGAAATTTAATGGACGGAAGGAAGAGGGAGAGAAAATCGACATGAAGGTAAGAGAATGTGCTGTTTATTGCACCATCTATCTGTGTTTATTAATGTGTATAAATACATTAATACATTAATCTTTGTCGGTATGCATAGAGGCTGCAGGAAACCATGAAGAAAGAAATGTCCTGCTCAAAAGGCACCCACTCTGTCCTGGATCTGTTCCGCACACCTACAATGAGGAAAATGATGATCTGCCTCAGTGCTGTCTGGTACATGTTCCTTCTTGTAAAAATCTCAGTTTTTCATTAACAAATATGTAATCGCATTGACACTGTTCATGTTTTATTTTTAAAACAAACCTAGGTTATCCACAAGCTTTGCTTACTACGGTCTTGCAATGGATCTGCAGAAGTTTGGGGTGGACATCTACTTGATCCAAGTGATCTTCGGAGTTGTTGACATCCCTGCTAAAGTCGTCATGGTCGTATCTATGAGTTATTTTGGACGGCGCACATCACAATGTGGGGCTCTCATCATCGCTGGAACCACTGTTTTGATCAACCTGCTGATACCTTATGGTAATGTTGAAAACATGTATACAAGTTGAATATTATACTGCAGAAACAACACAGTCCTCTGATGAATGTCTCACTCCATGTGCAGATAAACAGACTGCACGCACGTGTATGGCTGTACTGGGTAAAGGTTGCCTCGCTGCCTCATTCAACTGCTGCTATCTCTACTCTGGGGAACTGTTCCCAACAATCATCCGGTAAGTCTTATTTAGAAAATGTTGCTTTAAATTGTTTTATTAAGGGTTTAAAGGGGCCCTATTATGCTAGTTTTCAGTTTTTTACTTACTTTAATGTTCAGAGAGCCCTTTATTTTTCTCATACTGCTTGAAAACCTATTTTCACCCTCTGTCTGAAACCAAATTCACCCAATCTGCTCTAATTAGTTAGCTGGCCAGTTCTGTTGTGATAATTCAACTGCCAAGTGATGTCACTTTGTGATGGAAGTAAACAAACGAATCAAAGCGAGGCGTTTCAGGCTGGGGGGGGAGTGTGTGCGAGATAAACTCCATCTGTAGGGAACTTTTGGATTTTAGCCTTTGCAGACCATTTACATGCACAAAAACCTATATCACACTACACAGGAAAGGCAAAACCCCCAAATGCATAAAAGGGCCCCTTTAAGCTCAGCTCATTTGATATATTGAAGAATCTACATCCTGTCTTTTTGAAAAGGGTAGATGAGAGTTTCTCTACTTTTCTGATTGACATGCTGTTCGCTGGCAAAATGGAAATATGGACAATGCTTGAGAAGTCTTTAAGCTTGAACACAAGTTAACATTTTCCCACATCCATTTCCCTTGTCTTGAAGTCAAAATGTGTTTGCCCGTGCTTCTGGTTAATGGCCTGAACAAAGGTTGCACCTTATGAGATTTTCATGTTTAGTTCTACAATATAAAATATGCCAGTAAATACCCACTCGTCACTTTGTACCTGTCTTAACAAAGGCGGATGCTAGCAAGTGGCTTTTTAGACTGTACATAAGTCTGCCTTAATGCAGAAACAACTAAGATGAAAATTGAGCCTGCAGTATGATGTACAGTACAGACAGGAGATAAAGCAGATACAAAATAATGGTGTCAAACCAGGTCACCTTTGACCCAGATGATGAGACTAAACAGTTTCAACAAGATTGGAAACTTCTTAGGGCGTTTGGTTTATTTTCATCCTGTTCTGTCTTTTTCCTGATACCCTGGGCCCAGGAGTTCAAAACTTTTAATCTCAATCAGATTTGAAATCCCATTTTTTCTGATCCAGGATCAGACAAGTCGGCCAGATTTTGTCCCTGTAGTTCAAAGCAATTCAGGATAGGATCACCCTGATCCAGATTACGACTTTTCAAGATTACTAGATCTTGAATATCAGTGCTTTAAGCCTACTGATCACCATCTAGTGGATATGAAACATAATACAAGGAAGACAAGAGACCACATTGCAGAGACATCTATTGTCCGCAATTACTTTTGAAAGGTGATGACAGATAACCATTTTAAAATATTTTTCATTAGTTTTACCAAAATAACTTGATTTAAAATATAATTTCCAAAGAAATAAATCCTTCAAATCTGCCTATTCAGTTTCTGTTTGAATGTGAAGGGCTAAATTAAAGAAGCTCGTCTGTTAAGATCGCGGAAACGGAAGGACCCAAATGCAGACTACAAAAAGAGGTAAAAGGTCTAGAAACAAAAACGAGCTTTATTTACAAAGCTGATGAGCAAAAAACATGGCATGGATAACATAGGTAGCACAAGGAATATACATCACCCAAAAAACGATCGTGACCAACATGGAGGGAGACAGGAAAAACCACGAACCGACAAGGCACACAGGGGAAGACAAGACTAAATACAGAGAGGGGTAATCACAGGACAAGAAACAGCTGGGTAAGGGAGGCAGAAACACAAGGGCAACAGGTGAACACAATGAGACAATCAGACACAGGAGGAAAAACACAGGAAGGAAAACAAGAGACAGGGAGAACAGAACAGCAAAACAAAACCCATTAGACAGACAGACAAAACTAAAACCGTGACATAACATCAAGATCGTGACATCGTCTCTGCGAGTTACTGTGAAGGCAGGAGCTGTTGCTGGTCCAGCTATGAATTCACAGAGGGCCAGCTATAGTAACTGAACGAGAGAGTAATGTCAAATGACAGTACAATTGACCAATCATATCTTCCCTCTAAATGGGTGGGTTTTATTATCGCAGACTTTATGACAAGTTCTGCCCGTTGTGAAGCTTTTCTTGTTTCCATAGCAACAACAACTTCCTGTCAACAGCGTAAACTCGCCTTCAAAATAAAAGCATGCCAAACTACACTTAAGACATACAACTGCAACGAAAGTAACAAACACAATGCAATATCCTTTTCAATTTCAAAGAACACAAATTGGGTTATATACAGGTGTTGTTTTGTGTGGTAGAGGGTCGCTTTCATTGATGCGTTTTGCACCCTGGGCCATTGTTTTGATATTCCGCTGAAGTATACGCTGTGACATAATAACTTTTTTTTTTTCGAGGGAAGGGGTGGGGTCAGAGGGTCTTGGTATAAAAGTCACGGCTCGTCACTGGTCGGTGAGATCGCTGCCATTTAATTCTGATAGTGCTCACAGGGTTTCCTACAAACCACTATTTATTAGGGATGTAACGATACCAAAAACTCACGGTACGATAATATCGCGATAACAAGTCCACGGTACGTTATTTATCGCGATATTGAATAATAAAGGGAAGGGAAAAAAAATCATACATTTTTTTTTGTCAATAAAACATTTTTTTACTCGGAAAATGTTTCTTTATTACATAATAAATCTGATTTTTACAGCCTTTTTGTAGGATAGCAGTATTTTAAAGTGTCAAAAACAAAGTGACAGTAACAGACTGGAACAAGAAAACCAGTGTTTTTGTACCTACTGGTACTACCAAACAAAGTAAGCATTTTCTTTATGCCACTGCATCTCACAAATAAACAAGGACATTTAATAATCAGACCCTGCAATAAAATAAATCAAGTTTCACTTTAGTTTTTCAAGTAACTCAACTCAAACTCACTAGTCACTCACTCAGCATCATCAGACAGGTTTTTAGGAATATGAGAATGTCCACATTTCCAGGTATTTATAAGCTGGGGTGTTTGGGCAATTACAATATCCCCTGCTCTGGAAACAACTCTCTCGCTTGGTACTGATGTTGCTGGGACACCAGTGGTCGCGTTAACCGAATATTTTATTTAACAATGACAGAAAAATCTGAAAGCAGTCTGTCATTTTGACAGATTAGAACAAACTCGGAACAGCGCCAACGTTTCCCCGAAGCGAGGCTCTGGTGTTATGCCGTGTTATGCATGCCCTCCAAAAGGAAATGATATAGTTCCCAAACCGTACTTTGCTGTAAAGATCAATACATGTCTGGGAGGTTTTGCTTCATGCTGTGCGCGTCCCGCGAGGTGCATGCACACACGGCATAACACCGCCCCCCCGTTGACAGTTCACGAGCATGCAATATCGTGAACTGTTCAGACCCGACGGGTAATAAGGGATTATGACGGATATTTTACAATCCTGTCTGTCAAAATGACGGACAGCGAAAAAGTCTAACGCCAGGCTTATTGACATGGCGAGATATAACTATATGGTTGGTACTTGTCAATGTCTCTAGGTGTGTAAATGTAGCCCTGTAAATACGATGTCCTTTTGTGTTATCTGTTGTTTTATTTTCATGTTGTAACCTACTTGCTGCCATGTTGGACAGGTCTCTCTTGAAAAAGAGATCGATGATCTCAATGGGACCACCTGGTTAAATAAAGGTTTTTTAAAAAAAAGTGTTTAAATAAAAAATCTTTTTTTTTTAAAATTATTATTTTTTAAAAATCGCGGTAGATTTTGTCAGTCTCACGACGGTATTGGGAAGTTTATTTACCGCGATACCGCGATATTCGGTATATCGTTACATCCCTACTATTTATTCACGGTTAAAAGAGGGCTATCGCCCGAGCTAATTTGTGCTATACTAACAAGATGTTTGTTGATATCGGCAACGTTCTGTGCCAGTGAGGACAGTGTCCCGCTCCTCCTCACTGTAGCTTTGTAAAATCTACTGCATGGTCGGACGCTATTAAGAGTTCTGCCGATAATTAAGACTGTGTATATATTGTTTCCCTATACAGTGACTGTTTAATAGTTAGCAGAGTGCTCTCGCTCAGGATAACTTGGCTGGAAAGTAGCAGTAATTGGCTGATGCCGCACACATTTATTTTTTCAGATCGCTGAGAAAGAATATATATATATATATATATATATATATATATATATATATATATATATATATATTAAAAAAAAAAGAAATACTTTAGTAGGGTGCTCTCGCCCAGACTAACTTGTTCGGTCGCTAGCACTGCTGATTGTTATCTATACTCAAGCTCAGGTAATTGTTCCATCTTCTAGCAGATATAGCAAAGTTCTCTCGCTCAAATCTAACTTGCTACGGCGCTAGTGAAGAGAGTGTCCTCGATCCCCTGCATACAATTGGTTCCTTACCTGTTCCATCCCCCAGTTAGCAGAGTGTTCTCGCTCAAAGGTAACTTGCTACGGCGCTAGTGAAGAGAGTGTCCTCGATCCCCTGCATACAATTGGTTCCTTACCTGTTCCATCCCCCAGTTAGCAGAGTGCTCTCGCTCAAAGGTAACTTGCTACTGCACTAGTGAGTATCCTCGCTCCCCTCTCACTGCATACAATTAGTTCCTTACCTGTTCCATCCCCCAGAGTGCTCTCACTCAAAGCTAACTTGCTACTGCGCTAGTGAAGAACGTGTCCTCGCTCCCCTCTCACTGCATGTAACTGTTTCCTTACTTATTCCTTCCACCAGTTAGACCCGGGAAAATAATTAGCCCTGAACCAGGTCAAGTCAGTCCTCCTTGCCAAGGGTGCAATCGAGCATGTGGACCCCATCTCACAGCCCGGGGGCTTCTACTCTACCTACTTTCTGGTAAGGACGAAAGGCAGTGGACTTCGCCCAATCCTGGATCTGAGGAGACTCAACATTTCGTCAAGATCTTACCCTTTCACATGCTGAGCACAGCAGGCGTTATTCGTACCGTTGCCAGGGGGACGGTACGTCCGTCGACTTGAAAGATGCTTACTTTCATGTGCCTATTGTGCTTCATAACAGGCAGTTTCTTTGCTTTGCCTTCAGAGGCCGTCATTTCCAGTTCAGGGTGCTCCCATTTGGACTCTCCCTCTCCCCACGGGTGTTCACCAGTTGTGTCGCGGCAGCCCTCTTGCCCCTGCAGTCTCAGGTCATGAAGATTCTACCATACTTAGACGACTGGTTGATTTGTGCACCATCCCGGTTGCAGTTGACCCTGCACACGGCTCTCCTTCTATCTCACGTCGCCCGGCTAGGCCTCAGGGTGAACTTGGAGAAGAGTTTTCTGAACCAGAGTCCTGCACGGGTCTGATTTTCAAGACCCGCTACCGCCCGCACCCTCGACGTGCAATACCGAACCCGCCCCGCTACCCGCACATATTGCCAATTAGTTCCGCAACCCGACCCGTCGCCTCTTTCTTTCAGAATAAGGCGAAAAGTATTAAAAGAGGTGAAAATCACTACAAGTCTGGGCATGTTGAGAGCTATACCTACGAAAAAGGGGAGTTAGTCGGTTCCGTAAGAGCCAGCATGCGGGACCGGCTTTACAAGGTTTCGGTGAGTAACACGAGTGTAATGTGTAACGTTAATGACATCACTTACGCGACTCTGGGATTTGTAGTCTTTCTAGTCGCGTGTTTTGTCATAGTCTTATATTTCAACAGTTTTACGACAAACTGTGACTTTTTTTACATAGAAATGATTTTTTAAGATTGACAAACATCATATGTGTAATTCGTGGCACAATTCAAACGGGATCGAAAGATAATCTTTCTCTCCCCATTGACTTCAATACATAATTTTTCCAAAATAAGGTCCCATGGGGCGGAAGTAGAAGGGCGGGACTTCGCCTCTCTATAAGGTGGGTACTCAGGTTTCCTCGGGACTCTGTTGATATAAGTCATCCAGTGCAAAACACTGCCGGTCAGTATGAAATAGAATGAAAGTTACGTATGTAACTACGGTTCTATGAATCCTGGATGACCACCAGAGTTCTTAGTCACTCGGAATCTCGTGTTCCTGCGAGAAGATTCCATAGACTGAACTCGTTGAACTTATACCTCCCGGGGTCATATGAGGTCACACGTGACTTTGTTGACATAGGTACATGCAGGGCCGCCCCTCCCTACAGGCCAATCACGCAGGCTGCATGGGGCCCCGCCCAGAGGGCCTCAGCTCCTGTTGCAGTTCTCCGCGCAGTTCTCCGCGCACCCCCCGCTGACGCGAGAGTGAGAGGTGACAAGGGGAGCACGTCTGTAACCCGACACCGTTGCAATGAATCGACATCTGACCAATCACGGCTTTGATACGGCCACTAGGGCAGGTGAAGAGATGTCGGTGAAAAGCAATTTGGTGCAAGCAAGAGGGGGGAAAAAAAACATGAAGAAACTAGAGCATCACTCGAAGGTGGGTTATTGGATGAGTCAAATGTACAACTTGCGAATGTTGTATAAGTCAAATTGCCAATTGCCATATTAAAACATCAGCTGCAATTCACGACAAGAAGAAGGCAGTCTCTGCAGAGCATATAGGCTAATGGAGATGCAGTTATTTCCAGCATTCTTTATTTACCATTCATTCAAGTATTTTATGCCTTTTAACTGCTAATGTACAGGAGGAAGAGTGACAAACTGTCTGTTTGGCTTACATAAAGTTTACAGCCTAAAAAACATGGAGCATTTTTTCTCCTTTTATTCATTTTTATGTCAATTTGCACAGCCTCTCCCCTTAACTCCTAACAGTCATCATCATGTCAACCACAACACAGAGAAATACTGATAGAAATGTGTATGTAGTTGTTGATACATTGCTGACAGAATACATTTGAAATATCAGTTTTTGAGCATGTTATAAGCATGTTTTGTCTTGACTACATTATAATAAAATAATATAACATTTTTATTATTGAACTGATTATGATTAGTAGAAGTAGTTTATTTGCATTAATTATATTTTAATTATATTACGTTACATGTTACTTGTTAGACACTTATATCCAAAGTGAGTTACATACTCAATACTGTGGGCAATCCCCACAGGAGCAATTTGGGGTGAAGTGTCTTGCCCAGGGACACAATGACATGCTGACTGCAGTGGGGTTTGAACCTGTGACCCCCTAATCCGAACACCAATGCTCTATCCACTGCGCCACACGCCTCCTTTAATCTTTTAGATGCTAGTATTTAGCAGGAAATCCAGACGTATTCACCTGTAAACGCATACTGAATGACATACATGCACATATACCATTTACCTCACTGTATAAAAAAGTAACTGTGTTGATAATAATAATAATAATAATAAACAGGAATTATATTTGCAAAGTAGCCTACTTAAAATAGTTTTCACTCCTGTCGGTGGGGGGGGGGGCTCATCTCACAATGTCGCTTCGGGCCCCAAGTTGGCCAGGGGCGGCCCTGGGTACATGTGCTACCAAGCAAGCCTCCTCGACATTGAGAGACACCCTGTTTCTTTGCTTATCATCTGCACACTGTGTCACCAACAAAACAAACATAGTATATTTTTTCTAATCAGTTAAAGGTGGGCTAGGTAATTTTGGAGAAACCAGCTCGAGTGCACTAAAATTAGAAAATACACAGCCGGAAAGAATCTGCCACTTCCTTACAGACCCCCTCCTCCAACACACACGAACGCGCACATGACCAATGAGGGCACGAGATAAGTCTGTGCACAGATGGAAAGCTGACAGACAGGTAGGCCATCCAGTTACTTTAGCCGGACCAGCTAAAATTATTGGTCGTGCTTTTTACAGTACTACGGCTTCCACAGATGACATTTGTTATGGATTTTTTTGTCAAAGCACTTCAGATATTCATTGCTATCGGGATGTTAAGAGCATTCCATGGAATACAGCAAAAAGTGTACCATGAGCCTGTTTCTCAAACTTACCTACCCCACCTTTAAATAGTTACTAAAAACCCTTGTCCCTATCAGTGCTGTATATGGACTGTATTTACGAGGTTTGTCTGTTAAAAAAAACACTTGAACTTTGAACTTTCATATAGGCATTCATTTTCAAGTGTTTTATTCAACGACAATGACATACTTCATGTACACCTCAACTGGTGAATTTAGCAATGTCCTGAAAAATAGCAGCCTCTAATCTTGTTGTTCTTTCTCCCTCTCAGTCAGAATGGCATGGGCTGGGTATCCATGATGGCTCGGGTGGGAGCCATGGTGGCCCCGATGGTGCTTCTCACGGCCGACTATCTACCTTGGCTCCCGGGTTTGATCTATGGCGGCGCTCCGATCCTCAGTGGAATTGCTGCAATATTTCTTCCAGAAACACTTGGCTCACCCCTCCCCGACACAATACAAGATGTGGAGGACAGGTAAGATCAGGAGGGACAAGATCTGTTCCTTCTTTACATCTCTGCAAATCAAAACATACATTTTTAGTAAAAGTATACTGGAGGCATTTTAGACATTAAGAAAGAGACAGAGACAGATTTATCTATATTTTCCTTTTCTATTTTGACCACAGGGGAACTGGGAGAAGCTCCAAAGCGTCACGAAAGGAAGCGATATTCCTGCAAGACACCCAGGCGGATCTCCTAAAGCAGACGGCCTGAGGGCATATGGATTCTGCTCCTGAGGTTTTCCTCACATGTTAATGAACATATCTTGGTTACTGCTTTTTCTCCGGCCTGTTTATTAGTTTGATTTCAATATAAAGCTTATTATGTTGTATGACTGCTAGACAGGTGGAGTTGCAATAAGACAGGTCAATACAGTGAAATGAATAGCTGTGAAGAATTAGATCTGTGTTTGTTTGTGTTATAGGAGGATTTTAGTCTGGAATTGCATCAATTATGTTTTATATTTTAGATAATGAACTTTCTACAGGTGATTTGCTTTTACTGGTATTTTTATAACTTCTTATTACTTGCAATCTTGTATTTGAAAACAAAAATATATTTTCATTAAAATCAGCACCTTCACATTTAAGTCTTGTGTGTCTTTTCAATTCCTCTGCTCTGTTGAACTGAAATACTTTGCACAATTTGTTATTCAGGATCCTTTTAAATGGGCACCGTCGGATACATTTACTGAAACAAGTCAGACATAAGAAGTTTGCGACAAGAGGATTTACATTTAACTGGTTTACGTCCGTCATTCATTGCCTGGGCCTTATCCTAAGACATCAATCAATAAGTAAAAAATATGAAATCAGGTAGAGAATTATGTTTTTCAATCACACACAGAACCTACTCATGTTTACATTTCTCTGTTTCACTTCATGATCACAAGAATGACCTCTGGTGTTCCATATTTTAGGTAAAAATATCACCCAGTCTTTAAATATTAATCTTTTGAGTCTCACAGACAATCGAACATGTCTTTGAATGGACCAACTGAATAATGGTATCCATTTTGACTGTCAATGAGTGCATGATGCCGGCAAATTCAATAGGCTGTTTTTTCCACTTCTAAAAAGGCACCGTAAAGTAACAATAAGTTCTGTACTTTAATATCTCATATTTGTGACAAAAATATATTGAACTGAGATTTAAAGTGGAGGATTGTTCCACTATTGATTGACCTCTAATATTTACAACGATGTCTGCTTGGATCACAAACTGCACTCAGAAGTGATGGGTTTTTTATCAAGCTGCAGTTCAGTTTACTCTAAAGGAACACAGCTGTAATACATATAAAGTGTGTTTCTATTTTATATTCAATAAGGAAATAACATACAATACAGAATAAAACTCACCCTTGCAAACGTTGCTCTTTCCTGGTTTGTCTTGTGAATCTTGCTGTTGTGCCTCCATCTAGTGGTGAGTCCTCGGTAATGCAAAAGCTAAACCAGTCAGATCCCCAACACTGTAGATCTTTTTTTTGAAGAAGGGCGGAAATGTAGAAGCTAAAATAAAGCAAGAAATCTTCTCTGTACTTCTTTAATGCTAGGATCGTGTTCTTAAAGATCTGCTTGTCATTACATTTCTTACAATATGGGATTTTTCTTCAAGAATGCTGGTGAAACATCAAGATTTAAATCAATGAGGAAAATAAATAAATCATTATTTTTTTTGTTTCAGAATAGGTCCATCGATTTTTATCTTTTGTACTGTACTTTTCTGACAATAAGTTTTATAACTTGACTACGCTTATTTCCCACATATGTTTTTGTATGTGCTTGTGTGACTGGCTCTGACTGTATGAGCTATGACTTCTACCATGTGAAACTGTTTTGTTCAATCTATAACCTCTCAATCAACATATAAACCATATATCAGAATCAGATGTTATGTGTGTACTCCTGAGACACATTGTGTATCATATGCACTACATGCCAGAAGAGTCAAGCCTGAAGTCACACTAAAAGGTGAATTAAATGCAAAAGCAACTCTTTCTACAGAAATAACTACATCGTAAAATGATATGAATAAAGATTTATTTTCTCATATGAACAGGTGGATTCATTTTTCATTTTATTTTACAATCTATGACAATCTCGCATTTTTTTTCTTTTTTTCTAGCATATTTCAGGAATGACATGGGGGAAGGTTCTCTTTTATTGCTGAATGTTAAAATGAAATACACTTTCACTGACTGGAAAATAATTGTCTGCTGCTTTTTTACCATGCACCCATCTAACCGTGACCACAAGGACATGCAGAGGAGAGGTGTTCAAACATTTCAAGCGAGGGTGGGAGTCAGGTGGAGTGGGGGGGTCATAAAATTAAACAGAAGAGAGTGGCAGGATGTGCCTGGTAGCATCTCCATTGTGTGAGAGGACTAGAAGAGTGAAGGGAGTATCACATTTAAACTAGAGGAGCACTATCTTCTTCTGTATTTTTCAGACATACAAAAGTAAACCCAGAGGTGAGAAACTCAATGAAGTATCTGCATGTGAGGTGTGACCAAAGACCTTTCTATATAGCAATACCACTGTGCGTTTACCATAGACGTAAATATTGCAGATTAATTTTTTCAAGAGTTATAGTCTGATAATTCAGATTTTTTTTTTTTTAAGGAGTAAATACCATACCAACAGTGACAAAACTGTTCTCTCTCACTGAGTCATGATTCTTGAATTACCTTGGAAATGTTTATATCCTTCAATGGAGGACAGGGGGCTCAAATGTTTTTAATTTTGAAATCACCCTCATTTACGGAGTTCATTTTAAATGACTAACCGTCGACAAGATAAAAAGCAGTACACAGTACCATCGGAGGAGACACTGTCTGGATGCTATTTGCCATTACTTGGAAGTGTGCATGTTAAGTGGAGCAGTCTAAAAGTAGGTGATACAACAATTCATGGACACAGTCATTCAATGGACATGTGAACAAGAAAGGCTGACAACTTTATAGATGGCTGCATAATGGCTTTAAAAACTAACTCATGTAAATATGCATTTATATCATGTTCATTCTACACTACAGGCATCACATCGTTTTTTTCCACACAAAACACACTACAGTCACCTGTTAGAAAATTATGTAATCAAACAGCAAAATAGAAAGTTTGCATATTTTTGCATTGTATGATCCTCCAAAGTTTCACAGCTATTTCCATTATATTGTCTAGTATGTTCTATACTGTCCTCCACTCAGCTGCTTCTACTTTCCTTCTCTCTATGTGCATGTGTTCAGGGAACTGGTAGGCTGTATGTTTTACATTTCGGCCTTCATGATCTGAGAGCCTTAGTCTTAGGTAGACCTTAAGTTGAGGAAGAGGGTGAACAGAGTTTAAGGTGGAAGGGAAAAGGGGGGGGGGTGGGCAAGTGTAAATCCTGAGACACTGTGTGGCCTTTAACACGATCCACAAAAACAGAATGGACACAGAAGGATGATGAGGAATGGCATTAGGGGCTGAGTTGAGTGAAAACAGATGCAATCTTTTTGTTTTGCCATCACTCCTGATGGCAGGGGTCACCCTGTGCCAAGCGGCTCAGCGTTTGTTGGCCTCTTAAGAAACTAACATGAGGGAAAACCTGCTGGGGAATCAAATAGGACTAAACTGGGGCAGGCTGGGAAAATGAAGGAATAGCTGTAAACCCATCAAGCAATGACCTGCATAACATACAACCCTAAAACAGCCTTACCTGTCCACATACACTGGGGGTCACTGTTCTGATAAAGCACTATTCTGTGAACCTCTGATACACTCTTCTGTCACCGGCAGATCCACAAGTTTGAATGTCATCACAACAGACAATGAAATTCATCTCACTCACACACACACACACACACACACACACACACACACACACACACACACACACACACACACACACACACACACACACACACACACACACACACACACACACACACACACACACACACACACACACACACACACACACACACACACACACACACACACAATCTCTCTGTAGGCATCAGTCAGAGGGAAAAAAGGATCTACATCGTATTTATCAGGCGCTCAATTAGATCCAAAATCATATACCCTACAGGCGAATCATATTAATGTAAACATACACTTTATGTTGAAGTGGTTTATATTGCATGACATGGAAGGGGTTATGTTCCAGTGGGGCTAGACTCCTCAAAGAATGCAACTTGGAAAGAAAGTAAAACAGGAAACCAGAGAGGAAAAAACAACATAAATGTGTATAAAAAATGAGGCGTCCATATAAGAAAGGCTACAAAAACCTCCACTGGCCCTCTGGCATCGGCATACAGCAAAAGGCACCACAATATTACTATTATTTTTTTACGTTGTGAAAAAACTGGCACATCTTTTTATGCTGTAAATCAAAAATGTACATATAAATAGAGTTTTCCCTATAAAAAAGTCTTTGCTGTTAACTAGTAGACAACTTTTGCTAAAATGAAAATAAATATTTCATTTGTTTAGAATATCTCAGTTATATAAAATAAAAATATTTCTTATAGATGCAGGTCTATACTATATTGATTTTTGTTGGTTCATTTTCACTCTTTAATGGGTGTATTGTCCGGTTTGGAGCGTGAGTGTGTAAGTCTTGTATGCATGTTCCCATGCCCACTGTGCCGCCCCGATGAGTGAGAAGTCCGACTGTCCACCGGCCTGTAGATGGTGGAGGGCTCGGCATTCATGTTCTGCATACTGAGGAAGGGCGTGTTCTCCCCGTCCTCCTCTGACTCACTATCTGTTAGGCAGCTTCGAGACCCATAGTCCCGAGAGGCCTCGTATCCACGCGGGGCCACGTGGCCATTAAGTCTGGATCTCCGCCAGCGCCGGCTACCAGTTCCACTGGACCCACTTCTCTTTGGTTGCTCCCGAGAGGAGAGATACTCCTGGGTGGTCTCATAGTCTTCTTCTTTAGCCAGCCGGTAGGGGCTGGAGGGCAGGCTGCCCCTGCTGTCGTTTAGATAGGTGCGGCGCTGCTGCCGGTAGGGCTCCTGGCACTGGGCATCGTGTAGTGGCACCTGGTAGCGGCGTAACAGGGGCTGGTCATCCTCCAGAGGGTAGGGGTTGCGGACAGCAGGAGGGAGAGACATGGCTTGGCTGGCATTGGGGGATGTTATCTGGAAGGTAGGCACCTGCGAGGGCAATGAGTAATGGAAATCCACTGGGGAGAGTCGGGCTGGTGTCGTCAGGGCTGACACGTATCTGTAGTAAAAGCAGAGAGGAGGGCATAGTTAAGTAGAGAGAAGAGCAACAAGCAGAAGTGAGCAAGTGGAAGAGTTTAAAGAAATCTGTCTGAATTTTTCACCAACATTCGATTCATTGAATGAACTACCAAATTGCCAAGTTACAAGCAAGCTGTAAACAGGCACTGGAATATTAAATGGAAAACAAGTGTTGTATCATACATTCATTTAACCTAGATGTCCTCTTGAGCTGAACTGCAGGTATTTTTTCACACTGGGTATTTAAACTTTAAAATAATATCTTCCCTGACCATTGACATCGTCTCAATTTAAAAAAAGATGATATATTTGAGATATTTCTATTTTGATCTGAAGTTTTTTTATCGGCAGATTTGACCAAGGTTGAAAAAAGTCACTCAAAGAAAGTTATCACCTTGTGTTTAAGAAAAATATTCAAGAATTCAAGAAGAATATAAAATCGGCAGCAATACTACAGTACTGTATATCATATCCCATGTTTACAAACTTGGAGTCTGGTGGTGTCCCCCAAGGGTCTGATGTGGAGCCATGTCTTTTTTTAATATCCTTGGGTCTTATAAAATACAAATACAAAATTGGTTGATGCTGAGGATTTGCAAAAGTGATTGTCTTAGCAGACGTTCATAAACATTCATTCTACTGCATGACAGTGAATCTGAATGACTGTATCAATAATATTTCCAGCAGTTTGTTTTACGATCACCTGTCTATTTGAGCGTCTCAAGCAGTTAAAATCAAATCCCAGCCAGAGGTCTTCGGGCAGGAGCAGCTGCTTATTGGTTGCTGTATAGTCTATTCCTAAAGAATGACGGTGACTAAATAATGTTTCTCTACAACAGACTAACCTGCACAGCAAGGTTTCCCTTTAGCATTTTAGTGTATATGCTGATCACAAGACAACATTTCTCTTAATCCTTTGAATAATGGCATGCTGCACCTTTCTATACCTTCATCCCCAACTTACTGTGGTTTTCAGGTTATGCTATCTTGTTTAATTATGTGTCACGGCCATGTTGGCACCATGACTGAATGCTTGAGTAAATGTAGAAGTTCTTGAAGATACACAACCCCCCAATTATTGTTAAACGCTAGCTATAAAAATTTACGGCTTGGCTCTTGAAGTAGAAAGTCAATATCAAGCTTTAAAGACAGGTACATTTAGAGTGCGTTTTCTCGACTGACGGGTCATGGTTCCCACTTTTCCATCCCTTCTCCAACTAACCCTAGTTGCTAACATGTTGATTGACGGTTACAAAACTATATTCATACACCAACTAAACATGATTGTCAATACATTTTAAATGCAGTTTCAAGTCCTCCTATCACTGGCCGTAGATCAGACTTTTTGTGTCCTTAGGAAACTACAACATGCTGTGTGAGACACAAGCTTGAGATATTCCTACAACACTGCTGATTCAGCTGAATCCAAAGCCGTCGCCATGATGGAAACAGGCGCCTGTTACCTGGAATGACTCTCAGGGGAAGTTGGTTATGCAATCTGACTCTGAATAGCAACTTATTGGCCAAGGCACATTTTGTGCTGAAATGCTTGTTGTGTGCTGGCATTGTTGGGACGATGAAGCTGATGCACATAGGAGGCAAGACACATCTTGTCCAGGTTGTTTTTGACAGTCTATAAAAGGCACTGTTTATTTGCTTCAGATAATAGGCCAGGACTGCATAGTCTTGTCATTTATACAGTATCTTATTTACATTTTTGCTGCAGTAAGTCATACCCTTATGCGGCCAAAATTAGGACACGGGAAAACACACTTGACGCACCGGAAAACAGGTTTAATTAATAAACAGTAAAAAGTATTTAAGATGGTTACTTTATTTTTACATTGTTACTTATTCTGTCTCTTTTTGAAACTCACAAACCAGCGTAGGTCATTGTTGGAACAGTGAAAGAGTAAAAAAAGGTTTTAAGGAGTTATAATCTGTATTTCTTTTGTGAGTTTTTACGTGAATCAGTGCGTGTCATGGACATTGTACTATAAAAGGGCAAAAAAAGATCCGGTCCACCCCTGGGTCATATATGTATCACTGCTGATCAAAGCTGGAGCCGACAAATACCTGTGACTTCACAAGTGATTTGTCCCGGGAATGAATGCTGATTGTAACCTTTCCCACGAAAGAGAAAAAGCCAGATGTTAGTGGGAGTTAGTGGGATATTTGTCCAGTGGGAAAGGGGCTTAAGTCATGTCGTCATTTCTGGAAATTTCTTTAATACTTAAATGGATGCATGCAGCTATAAACACATTAGGAATATTTTTGGTCCATTACTTTCATTTTGGCCCAGGGACTGAAGTTGGACATGCACCGATTTGCATATTCAACACCTCAAGTAAGCATTTTGCAGCATTAGCAGGCATAAGTTAATGTGTTAAGTGTGTAAGGTCTACATCTGGTCCAAAGTGTGGCTCTGGTTCGCCCGAATGATATGTACTTAAAACTCTAAAGCCATAAGCAAGCAGACTTATCCTGTGAGGTCAGTGGGTCACTACGCATTCTGTTATCGTCTGTTCAACTTTTTGTTAGTTTTAATGCATTTGAACTAGTTTTTCTTGTATTTTCACTTCATACCTATCCAAATTATCTTATGTAGTGACCCATTTAAAATGGATAGGCTGATGCTGAGAATAATTAAAGGTCCAATACAGAAGACATTAGGGTAAATATTGATTCTAAAGACCTGAAGCAAATGTTAATAAGGCTGTGTGTAAGCTATCGGTAGAAAAGGGCTGGATGACTTCATGTAAAGCAACCTATAGCATGTTTTTTCAAACCTTAAACACAGGGTCTTCAATTACAACAGATACCGACTTCCTCGACATAGCTGTGCCATCATTCCAATCCCTCAAAAAAGTTCTTTACTTTTGGAAAAGATAACTAACCCACTGTTTTTGTGCTTAAAACGTACACTTCATACTTTTAATATATGGCTCAATAGTGCTCCCATACCCCTGTGTGTTCTCCTAGCTCAGTGCTTATTGAGCTTGTTGAGTGATGGATGCTTGGCTGTAAAATGTTTTGGAAATGTAAACGTTAACAGTGAGGGCATTTTGGGATTGGGTGGGGAGGGTCATTGTTAGGCCCCTATAACAATATCCCTTCAAATTTGGACCATGTGTGACATTGTAAACGAAATAAAGAGCATGTGGCAGAACTGAAAGCACAATATTTACAGTGGACTAATTGTGTTTGAGCTGACATGTTCTGGGAGCACTCAGATATTTGATGAAATAATCTTGTTTGACATGTTGAGTCACATGAGAAGATTGACATCTCTGTGCCTTAAGAACAGAAATAGACCCAGGACTGCTAAATATAGACTGCTTTGGGGTTGTTGAAAGGAATATTTTCTCACTTCTGACAGACTAACTTCTTCTTCCAGCTTCTACACTTTGTGCTAAATTTATCTTCTACCTTTCCTTGTGACGCACGGATTAAACCGATTCTGGCCAAGAAGTGCATGTCCAAAACTGTCACATGGATCCTTAAGGGAAATAAAAAGGGAAAGCTCAAGCCAATCGGAATGACATACTGGCTAGGGACTAATGTTACACTAGCTGTATGCACATTGTCCCCATTTTCCACACTTGCCTACCTTAGCGTATTTCATCATCATGCCTGCTATGTGTTAGTTTCCTCTGAATCTCAAAGTGCCCTGACTGGGACTGAGGCTGAGAGAGAACCAGCAGAGAGAGCAAACTTTTCGAGAATGTTAACGCCAAACCTAGAGCCACATAGGCCTGTTTCCCACCTGTCGCTGTGCGGAGAGTCTCCCAGCGAGTCGAAAGAGTCTCTGTACTGCAGGCCCGTCCGATGGGGGTCAGAGTAACCACAGTGACCAGCGCGTCGTGCCCGTGCGTCCATGCACGCAGGACTGCTGCATTTACTGGTCCCCACGGATGATGACATCATTCCCGGCGAGTCGGAGAGGATGCTGTCAGAATGTGCCAGGCTCCATGTCCGTTCCTCATGTCTGACAAATAAAAAAGGTGTTAACGCTCACACACCCCCCTTTTTTTCTATCCTTTTCTTTTGTTATTTTTGACAACCAATTCACCTGTTTCCAGAGGCGTTTGACCGCTTAAAGAAATGGTTTGGTGTTATGAATGCTCACCTGTGTGTTGATGAATGGGCTCGTGTGGAAGAGTTGTGAGATCTGGAAGAGTTATGGCTGGCAGGGAACGACCCCTCTGTTGCAGGCCGTATGACTCGTTCAGTTGCAGGGACATTCTTTGATATGTACTGTGTCGGGGAAAAATGGATTTGGCAGATGGAAAAATGTGGGGGGAAAAAAAGACAAGCTTTGATTATATAACTAAGCATTAAACCATTTGGTGTACAGTACATCTGTGTGCGTTTACTTTAATAACGTTAGGAATCCTTTCAGAAACTCACATCTACCATAGGGATTTCCTCTGGGCCTGGTCCGGGGTGATTGGGTCCGTTAGCAAGGTTACGATTGGGATGTTCTGGACACATATTTTGTCGCAGATGAGTGTGCATCTTCTTTCTTTGTTTCCTGTTGAGCAAATATTGGTCAATCTCTCTCTTGCTCTTGGTTTTTAAGTTACGGCACTCTAGTAGTAACAAAAAAAGACATGTTAACCATAAAAATATCAAAATGTCTTAATTTTTTACTAATAAACAGTATTCTTCTATTTCTCTTCTGCATATTACATGCAATGAACACAGTTTGAGTATACATACATATTTTAAGAAAGGCAGGTGGAGTTAAAAATGTTAAATATCCATTAATCAGCAGGACTTACTTGGTTTTACAGTAGGCGACCACACACACGATGCCCACCACCAACAGCGCCACACAAATACCCGTGATTGTCAGGACTCTTTTCTGGTAGAGTTCCTCTGCCTCTGTCAACATCACACACACACACACACACACACACACACACACACACACACACACACACACACACACACACACACACACACACACACACACACACACACACACACACACACACACACACACACACACACACACACACACACACACACACACACACACACACACACACACACACACACACACACACACACACACACACACACACACACACACACACACACACACGGAGAAAAATAACAGGAGAGAAAAAAATTAGTGTCACAAAAATGCAGGTTCACCACTTTTCACTGATCCACATTTCTTAACTTTTTTTTATAGACTAAATCCTGAGCAGTATGAAGCTTCACCTTCCCTTCCCTGACAACTCACTTCACAGGGAAACCGTTCCTCGCACATAATCACAAATACAACAGATGCTGTTGCCGCCTGCGCTGCAGTAAGGCGGCATAGGTGGGGGCAGGGAGTTGGACTGATCGAATAAGCAGCTGTATCCTCTAAAAATCCAAGTAATTTCAAATGATACAATATATGATACTTTAATGGTTCGGGCCCTTAATGGATGACCAGCGGAACCTGCAAACTGTGCAGTATAACACCGACGTGTCACCGAAGTGATTTGGAAAAATGTTTTGAAATGATCTGAAACAACAGCTGCATTCACTTACAGAAGTCTTCATCTGCTCATGGATTCAGTAGGTACAATTATGAGATCTTATGTTACGCTTATTCATTAAACACATTCATTTTGAAATGAAATATCAATAAATATATAACTGGAAGAATTTAGACTTAAATTGTGCTTTTCCAGAGAAGAGCTTGTGTGAGGTTGAGGTATGCCTGTGCCCTTGGAGGACATGATGGAGCTAAGAGGTAGTGTGGTGTCTGATAAATAATGTGCCACAAATAAATGAATGTGTACAACTCCTTCCATCTGAAGCTGCCAATTTACACCACCATACCAATTTGTTTCAAGTTCCTAGAGAACAAATACATCATAATCACAAGTGATCTTGGTGCAGGTCCAGTTTCTATATGTGTTATTTTGTGATCTGGAAAGAAACGCCTTGAGCGTTCATTCTACAACCCTCAACCAGTGAAGCACTTGTCTGGAAAAGTTAGCAGAAAACCAAAGCTAACAACGAAGGAGGATGAAAATAGCTGGAGATAGAAGAAAATCATGAATGTAGGTTCTAAATATAGCAATGCATGCTCACATCACAGCATCCCCATAGGGTAATTCAAACCAGTTACACAGATATGATATGACTTCAGAAGTTACATTTCAGCTAAGCTAACGACGGGGTGATGCAGGAAACATGGACAGAACACATACATAAAAAGTAAAGGGGTGGCATATCAAAGGAAACAGAGACACTAGAGGTATGAGACTAAAAGCTTTGGAAAGATGAAGGTGAAGATTGAGGAGAGACATCTGGTAGCTACCAACATGATACACCATGCTTATGACAGATGGAATGAGAAAACAAAAATCAGTCCAAAAAAGGGGAAACAATGCTATTGAGCTGCAAACTCTGTTAATGGTTCTACATTTCCATTTCACATGTATGAGGGTTGCGAGTGAGGACATCCATGTTAATGATGATTGATGGAGGATCGGATGCGTCGGGTTTGTCATTATAATGAGTAATGGTACGATAGAGAGATTTGATTGGTTAATCAAGGGACGATATGATTAACAGACAGGAATGGGAGCAAGTCAAAACGAAGGACACCTATTTAATAGTTATGCTTGGGCAGAGAGTCAAAATGGATTTTTCCATACCCATAAATTCAATCCCAAGATGCTCTGCCATTGCAGAGGGTTGACAGTTGAAGAGAAACAAAAATAAACAAAAGACCAGGTTTAGAAAGTGACACCTTCTAACACACAGTGGAGCAAACATAAATATGCATTACGGCAACTGGGACAACAAGCACTTTGTCAGTAATTGTCGGCATGACATGGTCAGTAACGTCAACGACGGGAACACACAGCATGCAACACACACGTGAAACCACACTACACAAAAACTGATTTGATTTCTAAAATAGTCTAATCGAAAAATATATAATGTGTGCAGTTTTCTATTTGCTGTATGTCTCAACACAGTCTGATTCGCACTTTTTTGTGTATGTTTCCAGACTTGCAGAGTTATATTTGATAACATAACGGAACACAATCTCCTTATGGGATTTGGAATAATTAGACGCACAGTCACTCTCATTTTTGCTCCCGGGGGAAAATATGCGTCATCTGCTGAGATTACCTGGGCTTTCAGTTTTCTACTTTCTAAAAAACGCTACACTGTCATTTCCCCGAACACACCCATCGCATGAACAGGCAAGTAAAAAGGAGTGTATCTGTACAGTGTCTGAGTAATCGCTCGGAATAGGAAGAATTATAGCTGGACTTTATATCATATGGCACAGAGAGGCCTAAGGGAGGCTGCACCAACCAGCTGAGTCCATATCTCTGGCAGCTTTCTTGCTTTACTTGGGTTGAAGCTAGTCCCAGCTGTTCTTATGACAACATGCTCTTGTAAAGCCAAGCCCTTATGGCTGAGGAGCAGAAGCCATCCTCCTTGTCTTTGGTATCTCCTGGGGATGGGAGGCGCCCTCCAGGAGTTGGGTCTTTAAGTATGGAGTGTGTGTGTGTGTGTGTGTGTGTGTGTGTGTGTGTGTGTGTGTGTGTGTGTGTGTGTGTGTGTGTGTGTGTGTGTGTGTGTGTGTGTGTGCACATGTGCCTGCTTTAAAACTGTGATTTATTCTCCTTAATTGAGAGTAGGAAACATGAAATATGTGCGAGGCCATTAACGATTGCTAGTTTTCCAAAAAAACTAAAATCCCTTAACAGCTACATCCATCATGTCTGAAAGGGGCTTTCATGAACATGATAACTGTTGATCTTACATTTTTTCAACCCATGAGGTTAATATCCTTGGATAAACAATGATATTAAATCATATGATGTGACTGAGAGGAGGCTTAATCTTTTATATTTTAAATAACAGCATTCAATTATTGATGGATGAACGTTCCATCAGAGAACATCTGATTGTTGAACTTACTTTTAAACTTTAATCTGTTAAGCGTACAGATAGTCAGGTCATTGTTTTGAACAAATTCAAATGTAAAGCAAGTAATCAAAGCCTGTTTTGTGTTCACGTAGCTGGATGAGAGCTGGAAATAAATGCTGTTCTTGATGTATTCGCACAGCTGCGTCGAAGTTAGACAGAATGCAGAAAACAGTGTAGGGAAAAAGAGCTCCCACACATCACAGTCTGCTCTGCCAAAAGAACAAGTCATTTCAGCACAGTGCATTTCGACTTAATGTGAGATGAAATTACTTGTAGTTAAGAGGGTTTATTGCCATTGTACTCTGAGCCAACATACAACAAACACTGAGTGTAAGCTCTGCAAGTCAGACTGCGGGGATGAGGCTCTGAAGGCAACATCAGGCAAAAGCAGTTAGTTATTTCACTCTAATGTTACACTGAATTGCAACCACATGGGCTTGCAAAGACATGACGCTGACGAATATGCAGAAAGATACCAGAAGATTCTTTGCTATTATCCAAAACGGGCGTTGTATTTTAATTATATGGTATTACCGTACACTATTTTTATTCTGGCTCATGTTTTCAACATCAAACTCAGTCGTTTATCTTATTTTCACTTGGGACGCTTTCAAGTAATCAACCAACAGGTAATAGAGGATGTTTTTTTAAATCAAAATACCTCAAGGGCAAGATCTAACAAAACCATAGTTATCTGGAAATCTTTGTTTCATTTAGCTTTTGATGGATTTGTTTTCTGATGTTGCCGTGTGGAGTGGTGTGAGGTTTGCTTCTCTTACCCCAGGCAAAGTAGTTTGACACGGCACTGTAGTGCAGCATGTGAACTCTTAGCTGAGGACATCTGCTGTGAGAGCACCATTTTGTTGCTGTTCTTCTGAAGCAACAAACACAACTGGTGGATTGTAGTGTGGATGTTACGATTTACTAGAGTCTGAGTCTTGAGCGAGTTCTGCGGCTGAGTTGAAGTGAAAGAAACACCTGTATGTGCTACTTGTAACCCATGAAGATTGATTTTACCTTTGGTAAATCCCCTATTACAGTATGTTTGAGATAAAAATCTAATTAGTCAGGAAAAACATAAGTGGAATGTTTTCATGTTGGCTCGTGTAAAATGTACAGACCTATGGATGCACATACTAAAGTGTCACCATTTCACATCCTACATGAGATGTCTTGTTGGCCCTCAACAAACACTTCCTTATGGGTTAAGCCAGCGCACCTCTTAACAGGTTCATCATTTGTCATGCCTTAGTAAATGCTAATTGTTTCTCCATCCATCAGCTTTAATTCGATCATACATGCCTGTGTTTGCCGCTGATTACACAAACAAGCATCATTAGTGAGCAAGATTAAGATAGGGTTTTAGTAATTGTTTTGCCATTAGACTGTGTTGTTACATGCAGCTGACTTTGTGCAAATCCACA
Source organism: Notothenia rossii (assembly GCF_949606895.1). Classification (NCBI taxonomy): domain Eukaryota; kingdom Metazoa; phylum Chordata; class Actinopteri; order Perciformes; family Nototheniidae; genus Notothenia; species Notothenia rossii. The sequence continues at coordinate 8,253,901 of NC_136907.1, forward strand.
TAGCATCTGAGTCCTGCCGCCTACTTGTTGCTATCACACGTACCATCGGCTCGTATTCTGAAGAACGTGCATGCAACACACTGCGAGTTAAAGGGCACGCACTATCACATGCAGACCAAACACAATAACAGACTCTACTAAACTCTGCCAGCTTATGAATGAGTCATCGCAGGAGGCACAGACACATCTATTAAGTAATAATAACAGGAAATGAATGCAATCTCTCTACACCCAGCATGCACGCATGACACAAGGACAGTCTGACAGAGTGACAGAAGAGGAAATTGACATACGGTAGAAACTGGCCATAACGTAGGTTTGACAGCGATCACCAGTAAAGTCATTTGGACACCTGATGGAAAGAAACAAAGCCACAAAGAGAGAGGGAGGAGGAGGAGGAGGGTGGTAGGTGAGTGAGAAAGAGAGAGACAACAGAAAGAGGGAGAGTGAAAAGTATACGTAAGAAAAGAGTGAAGGGGGGGATAGGGAGGGAGGGAGAGGGAGAGAAAGAGAGAATTAGAACAACAGCACAACTACAGACAGCAGAAGCAGAGTGTTCCCATGGACGACACCACCGTGTGCATGGTGTAACGCGCAGCTCATTGACCTGAGGAAGAGAAAGAGGAGGAGAAAGAGGAAGAGAACTTTTGGGCAGCAGGAGTCAGTCCAGAGGTAATCCAGTGACAACTGTGTCTCTGTTCTCAGCTGCTCATATCAAGTGGACATACTTTCTGTAGGCTTGGGCATAATCAGCCGCAGCGGCTCAGTCTGTAAGCACCGTGGGCCGAAGTATCCGTCCGGACATCTGGGAAGGAGCAGACAAGTGTTATGAGAAGGAAAAACACAGGAAGTGAGGTGCACTGTAAATACCGGGGGGTCGAAATCCTTTCAGGCGTATTGTTGCATTTCACTGTGAAGCCACATGGAGAAAGCACACAAAGTGAAAACACAAGAAGCAACACTTCCAAAGATGATTGGTATTCCCATACAAAATGATGTTAATATTTTTTATGTAAAGAAGCCTTATTATGCTTTTTGGGGTTTACCCTTTCCAATAGTGTTTTGTATAGGTTTTTGCGCATGTAAATGGTGTGCAAAAGCAAAAATCCCCATGTTCCCTCCAGGTGAAGTTTCTCTCCCACGCATGCAAACATGTCACAGTAGAGGCTCAACATACACATATAAACCTGAAATGAAGCATAATAGGGCCTCTGTTATCAATATTACACAGTAAAGAAATAAACTGCTTTACCATCTATTTCTAAAATAAAAAATGGTAAACAAAGAAATGTTACTACAAGTGAGCAAATGTATATTAAAACTTAAAAAACTTAAACATTAAAAAGGTAAATACCCTGCTTGTTAGCAAAAACAAGTTTGACATACTGATATAAAAAGGTCATATTTGGGCTTCAGAGGCTCTTGTTGACCCCAGTCTGTACAGGGAAAAAGAAAAGTGGAATGTATCTGTGGATAAACCATGTGCTGCTTTCCAGGGCCCAGTAGTTCAAAACTTTTAATCTCAATCAGATCCGATCCGATTTTGAAATCCCATTTTTTGTGATCCAGGATCAGAAAACTCGCCCAGATTTTGTCCCAGTATTTCAAAGCAATTCAGGATAGGATCACCCTGATCCAGATTCAGACTTTTCAAGATTACTAGATCCTGAATATCAGTGCTTTAATCCTACCGATCTCCATCTAGTGGATATGAAAAATAATACAAGGAAGACAAGAGACTTCATTGCAGAGACATCTATTGTCCGCAATTACTTTTGAAAGGTGATGGACTTTTTTTCTGTGGAAGATATTTTTTCTTTAATCTAAATTACATTTGTGATTGACAATCTTTGTTGTGATACTTTTTTGAGCATAAAGATTTATGTCATCAACATTTGGTTGAAAAGTAAATAGGCCACCACAAACGTGACCAGAAAATAAAAAATAAAATTGATTTGCCATGAAGGCAAAACATTTTGTATTATTTCAGTTAAACTTTGCCATCTTATTTATATTGAAACATATTTTTAAATAAATTGTATAGTAAATTCTTCTCTGGTAATCCACTGGAAATCCACTCCTCTGATGGGATCAGGATAATCCAGTTTTTCAGAATAAAACGGATCCCAATCCTGTTTTGTCGGTTTGAACTACCCGTTTTGAAGCTTCGATCCAGATTAAAGCTTGGATTTGATTTCCTGATCTGATCGGATATCAAAGTGATCCTAATCCTGTTTTTTGGTTTTTAACTACCCAACATCCAAATCTGATCTGATCAGATAGGGATTAAAAATGTTGAACGAATGGGCCCATGTGATCAATAAATCAATCAGGGAGCAAAAAGTGGGTTGATGTGGCTTCTTCTCCTGGTGCCTGTCGTGAGCTGGAATGTGTTTATTACCTCCAAATGTGACAGGGAGGAAAAGTAATCAAATGAGGAGAAAGAATTTCCTGTATTTCCAGTCCTAAAAACTATGAGGAAATGAAACCACCTGGAAAACATGACTGGACAACTCTCTTCATTGTTTCAAGCATTAATCAAGTTCTCTGACATTTAGCGTCATACTTTTGCAACTTCAGACAAACTACTGTATCATCAGCATCAAGTGAGTGAAGACAAACCATATTTCCTCATTACAAGCCCATTAGGAAGAGCGGCTGGTCTTTGAGGGGCACGGCATTCTTCTCACAGACTCAACTAGACCACCACCAGTCCAACAAAGGGCTCATTGCTCCTGATTTACTGGTTTCACACAACGCCTCCCAGGAGCACCATAACATTCAGCATTAAATTACTCATCCTGAGTGATGGTGTTTAACGGGGGGGGTAGCACCACCTAGACCTAGGAAACTTGGCTGGAAGATGAAAGAAATAAACTGTCACTGCGTAATTTAAAAATCAGATGAGCGTGCAAATGTCCGTGCCGGTGCAGCTGCCAATTCTATTACCACTCGTTTTAACTTTGATGTAAAATACATCACTGTCGTTATTTATTATTCTTTGACGAAAAATAAAAATTTAGAAAGGAAAAGCTTTTCCATGAAGCGTGTGGAATTTGACTTCTACTTCTACATAGTGTATACTGCACTTATGTACAATACAATTACATAATCCTCTGTCAAGTCCCACAGAGAGGTGACTTGTTAAAAGTTAAATAAATTCCCTTAGAAAGAAGAACGTTAATATACTTGTATGCATTTGAATAGGGCTGAAACCATTAGTTTCTCAATTGATTAGTCATTTCACAGAATCTTCATCTGCATCTTATTTGATAGCTTCTCTGGTGTGAAATTGATGGTTTTTCTCCGTTTTAAATGAACTGAATAACTTCCAGTTTTGTTGGTCTAAAGTTTTAAAACATCCCCCATGGAATAAGCAAAAAAGTCTTTTAAAACGCCTACTCAATTGATCAAGAAAATATTATTTACATTATCTTTATCCAACTACATGTGAATTAAACCTTCTGAAAAAGTCCTGGAAAAAGTCCATAAAAATGATAAACGCTATATTTATGGACAATATGTTAAATAAGTCTACATTTGTTTTTTATAGCTAAGTGAAGAAAATCATCAGGAAAATGATGTTTACATCTAGTGAGTTACTTACTGTGGGTCATTTGTTAACTTTAACATCTGCCCAAAACAAAGTGTATCCTTCAGAGTGAAGGAGCAGGGCATTAAAGTAGGACTATCTGTCTGTAGGACTTGTTTGGCCAGTGAGTAATATCCACTGAAGCCTGGCCTATATTGAATGAGATGGCTGGGGGGCAACAAATCCCTGCAGGCCTTCACTGCATTATCCAACTTTTCTGGACCCATGCCCCGGCTGTGAGTGAATTAGCTGCAGCAATTGAGTTATTGCTGCCTCCAATTTGTACACAGCGTATTGAACGGCTGTTGCAGCCATGTCCTCGTTGCTTGTCGAGCATTCTTCCTCGGGCCAACTGGGCACCGAAGCGTTGCCAATGTTTCAGCTCTATTTCAAACCAGACAGAGGACTAATGCTATATGACATATGACCCGCATGCAACATAATGTTTGACAACCATGGCAAGACATAAGTGCATAGTTTGTGCTATAACAATTAGGTTTGACTTAAAAATGATTTTCATCTGACGGTTATTACCTTGAATAAATGAATTGTGAAATGTCCGAAAGAAATCTTAAAATGTCCAAAAATGAAAGCAGCCATAATTAAAATTTGAGAATAAGAAAGCAGCGATTCTTAATCTTGAGCGATTATCGAAATAATTGATGTCATTGAATCTCTAATCATAAAACCTTGTCAGTGTCCTGAAAAGGGAGAAAACATTTTTTTTTAATAACTCTTGAACATCGTGTCGAATGAGGTTCCTTGAGAGACACAGTTCCTCGGCGCACTTTACACATGGGTCTTGATCCCTTCTGCCAAGGAACTCAAATGTAAGCAAGGATTCTATTTACCTCACTGGGGGCCTCTAACAAGCATAAATATTTGCTCACTACTAAACCAGTGACTCATGACATTTTGAAAAGGCTTTTAATGTGAAGCCCTCCTGTACACTAAACATGACATAAAAGGATGAGCACACCACCGCCTCACTCCATTATTAGTGTTAAAATACACAACAGGTGGGTAGTTAGGAAGACTGGCAGCATTTCCCTGTGATGTGTTGCTGCTGCTGCTGAAAGGAAAGATCAAGTGCTATCAGGAACATAAACATCAGGATACAAAATATGAAGAGTTAGGAATATTACTGGAAACATCATGGAAAGTGATTTGAATGTTATACAATACATGGATTTTACGATGTCAAAAAATGTATATTTCAAGGTGAATAGAAAAAAATAAGAATATAACTCACTTGCAGGCGAGCTTATCTATACCGTGTATGAAGTAACAGTCGCCGCCATTCACACAGTAGGCTTTCTCTGTGTCGTTGCATTTTCTGGCGTGGCCTGAGGCTGGAGGTGGCGTTGTGGTTACTGAGAAAAAAAGAAACATTTATTTGGTTAATATTACTCTTGCTGACGATGATTTGGATATAAAATGGCATAATGAAACATCACACATTATTATTTAGTATTCTAAGTTTAACTCATATTATACACTTGTATTTCCACGAGAACTCTTAGTTTCCCATCCACAAATGTAATTATGCCTCTAAGCAGTGTTGACACTATCTCAAGAAGTTCTATGAGCAAAGATAAATATTTCCCTGACATAGCGTAGGAGTTGTTTACACGTTGACTCAGGTCCTTGGAATGGTCCAACAAGTCATGTATCTGCACTTAATCCCCCTGATTGAATAGATATAATAAGTTTGGGATGAAGCGTGCTTATCGGGACGAAAGCAGGGACGTTTGAAGGAAGGGGAGTGCTGAGAGAGCACAGCGACAGGATGGGGCTTGAGGAAGGAGGAGTGTCAGATGCTGACACGTGATTGTATCCGTGTTACCTGCTGTCTGGCGCTCTTAGCACCTCTGCAGAAAGTGACAGTTTGTTGGTAGAAAACACAGACTTTTTCCGATTGGAAAGACCTTTACAACCGCATCAGCTCGAGCAGCCTGAATGCTCGTGTCATGCAGAATGTTGTGACAAGAAATTGCATTTTACTCAGCTGGGCCCACTTGCTCTGACATAAAATAGGCTGTTTGCCACCAGAACAAGATTTCAAAATCCTGTGTCAGAGTTGAGGAAGTCAGTTTGACTCAATCCTCTGGTGCAAAAAGTGCATCCTTTTCAAAAGCACACTTCTGGATTAGCTAAAACAACAGGGATCCCTTGATAGTTAGCATAACAAAGCCACATCAATTAAATCAGTATGAGTCTGAATATCACAAACAAGTCAGCATTTAGTGTATTCCAAAACACAGCATTATATATAAAATTCCAAATATGTATTTTCATATTTTATGTAACCAAAATAGGATATCTACTTCCTCTCTGTGATAATGTTGGCATGTATTCAGGTTTTCAGGTTCTGGCAGACATACAGGTTTCCTCTTACAAACACCCTTCCCAACAACAAACTGAGTCATTAATCTGATGAGACATGCTGATATGACTTTTGATTTCAAGGTGAACTTTTATTATTGCTGTTAAAAAGGATGTCATTTTTGCACTTTAGTCAAAAGCTGTTATGTTGTTGCTCTTACAAAGTTCCTTTATAGATGATTTAATATTTATCTTCCAACATATTTCCATACCTCTCACTCGGAGTGCTGGCGTGTAAAACGCCTCGTAAAAAAAGATCAGACGAGCTTTGTAAAAAAAAAACTCCTACGTTCAAAATAGAAGCCTTGTCTTCAACTGTAAAACACCCAACACAAAAGGTGGCGAAACTAGCTGCGTGGATCTCTATCTGGGGCAGCGGCCCATCCCAGAATGCACTTCTGGAAGGGAGGGGAAGGTCCTGGACAGATCATTAGCGCTCTGCAGGGGTGGGCGGACACACACGCAACATGCTGCGAACACATAATCTCCAGTCCACCTGGTTTACATGTGGGTGGACTGCGGGTGGAAAACAGACGACCCGGAGAAAACCCACACAGGGAGCTGGAGAACATGTAAACTTCACACAGAAAGGATCAAGGCTGATATTTGAACCCTGGCAAGTTTATATGGCTACCGGTCAAACCAAATCTGCTTCACTGTACTCAGAGTCTCATGGCACTTTGACTCTAAATATATTGTAATGAACCACAGACGACTTTTGTCTGTTTAATGGTCACAGTTTCTATTTACAAGATGTCTGTATGGGCATTGATCTCTACATCTGATTTGCATGACATTTGGGATTCAAAGAATGCAAAACCACATAGGACTACAATACTTTCATTCAGAGGTATTCATTTATTTGACCAGTTTTGTTTTCCTGCTCTACCACCAGCGTTTCTGAAAATTCAATGTCCACACGAAAGACATTTTAAAGCATTATTGCTTATATTTCTCAACCTAATTTGTATGATGAGCTCTTTAAGAGATCCACTTTCTTTCAAAGACAGGATATATTCCAAGTATCTGTACCTATTTATTTGTAAAATGTCTCAACTTAATTATCAGAAGATAACAATGAGAATCCGACTGACAAGAGCTCCCAGGATCAGACCCTGAATGGTGTTGCAGGAAAACCTCAACCTGTAATGTTCTCAAGACCGCAGATAAAGGACCATAATCCATCACAACTCAGCTTTATAACCTTCATGTCAAATGTTGGAATTTTCCATCCACACAACTAAGATATACTGCAACAACTAGCTTTTCAGTGGCACGTAACCTAATTAAATACAAAACGATAGATTTACAATTTTTATTTGTTGCCTGCAGGCTTTAACTGATATCCAATCTATGACACTGCACAGTCAACGTCCCAATTTGTTCTCTATCATACTCCTTCCTTTACTTAGAAATACTCCCTCTGCAGATAGACTGGTTTATCACAGAGAAGTAAGGAAACGTTCTGATGTAATAAAAAAAACAAAGCTTGGAAATGCTCAATTAAAAAGCATTTATAAAAACCTGCTCGGCAGCATACAGGGCCTGGATGCAACACAATGTCATCTGTAATATTGCCTCTGTGAACAGCCAACGTAAATCAAACTTGATTGAGTTTTCAGTGAAAACTTAAAAGCACCAGGAACTTCAGACTATTATGTCAAGTTCGAAGTTTGGATACTTTGAGCGGGGTGACTGATGCACGGACAGCTATAAATCATATGTGTACCCTCTTCAGGTTTGACAATATTACCGTAGGTGAGAACCTGCTGAGAAGTAGTAAAATGTTAAGAAGCCATGGACTTTCTGTACGAGAGTCCGTGGTTACTTCTGGGCACTTGCATCACTGAAAACTGTGGTGCCTTACACAAAACCACACGAGGGCCTGCCACACTTATATTTGCTAATTCAATTATGTATTATCCAAGGGCCAAGTGCATATATGATGTAATTGATGTGTTCCAGAACAAACCACATGATTAAAACATGGACAAAACCACCACAGATATTGCTGGTCTCACTTATTGTAAAACCCTTACAAGGAGAGGTCCTGCTCTCGGGGACAAAACAGTGTTTTCTGAGGTGATCTGCTTCAGCCAATACAGTGTTTACTGAGGCTGCACTACATGTTTACTCGAGGTTAAAACTAATGACAAGTCCTAAAATGTATTGACATAATCAGGGATAAAAAATACAAACAAGAGAGCCGCATCCCGTGTAGCTGCATATGCGGTGGATTTAGATGTATATTTAAATTATTGCACTGGTGTGGTTGTAAAACTAAACTTTTGGCAAGACTTTGCGGGAATACATTTTCTCTATAAATTAAACCGTCTCCAACTGAATACAACGCATCAGCAAAATTATAGTTTAAACAACTGTTATCAAGGAAAATAGCTTGCCTTGCAATAGTTGCTTTCAACATATTTCTGTGTTTACACGACCATATCTAGGACAGTTTTGTTGTTTCAGTGGGAGCCTGGGTCACACAGACCTAACCACAGAGCTCTGCAAGAGTCATACAGTTCATCTCTTCTCAATCTGTCTTTCAATGTTTGTGCTTCGAGATTTGTCTTGGCAGATGAGAAGCGCTATATAAATTAAATTTATTATTATTATTATTATTATTATTCTGTGTTATTTTATCTCAAGTTTTTTAATGTGAACAATGTTGAATGTTGACGGACTCATTTGTAATCACATAGTGAGTCTGCTGTGAACACACCACAGAGATATCTACTGACAGTTGGTATATTAACATGTGTAGTGAATGCTGCGCGTGTTCATCATTTCCATGCAGAGCAGCTGTTCAGAGTGGCATGTGTCTAATAAAGACAGTACATTGCAGTGTCATGCATCAGTAATATTGGTTCAAAACCTGTTAAAAGCTATTGTAATTCAATCTATTTGTTTTACGAACCAATCAAGCTACACATTCTGTCACTTGACAACAGTGTTAATTTTGGCAGCTGTTTTGGATTTAGTCTTAGTCTTTAGATGAAAATGGTTATTAGTTTTAGTCACATTTGAGTCATTCCTTCGTAGTTTTAGTCTAGTTTTAGTCGACGAAAACTCAAAACGCGTTAACGGAAATAATGATATTGCAAGTTAGAAACGTAAGATGCATTTTGACGGACAAAACGGACACTTGAGGGATAATATGCTGCATTTTGAATGTCCGATAGTCCACCATTAACACCTTAGTCCCGTCTCGTCTCGTCAACGAAAACTAAACAGCTCGTCATCGTCTCGTTTTAGTCATGTAAAAAAGTTCGTTGACGAAAACTTTTCGTCATAGTTTTCGTTGACGAAATTAACACTGCTTGACAATCCTCTGCTCCACCTGCTCAGCTCCCGTCAAACGAAGGATGTTCAAGGTGATGATTAAGGCAACGGTGTGCAGCGCTATAAACAGAAATAGCTTATTTAAAAATTAACAGTTTCGTTCTAATTCTCCTTTTGTGTTTTTTATTGTCTTCCTCTTTCAAGAGACAGCCCTTTTATCTGCATCCATCCCCAAGAGGCCAGGCGGTAATGGTGAGGCTAAAAATGGTAGATAAAAGAGAGACCTTTGCCTGATCATAGCAATCTGGATGTCTTGTACTCGTGTTGCATTATAGTTTGAATGCATTCAATCACGGCGAGCGGATTCGAGTCATGGCCAGAATGACATCAAACTCCATTAAAATCTTTACATGTAACAGAGAATCCATAAATACCAAGCAGTGCACAATTCCCCAGCTCACAAAGGGGATCAGAGTTCAGGTGTATCCGTCAGGGTTAGCCCCGCTTTCCTGGCTGGATGTAGGAGACAAATTCCTCTAACCCGCAGGAGATCAACCGCTGTGATAAACACACTACGTTTATCCGCTCTTATTTGGCCAGGGTTTAGTTAAGTTTGCTTGGTTTTTGAACCTCGGGTTTCAACTTTCCTCTGCTATGTAGCCCAGGGGCTGAATCTGAGTTGGAGTTGAAGAGGGGTTTCCTCTAGGTTCGCGAGAGCCACAGTGTTTAGCCATCAGCCCTCGCCACTGACTTTGATTAATCCTTCATGGTCCAAGAACTGAAAAGAAAAGCTGGGGGTGCAGGCGGGACCATCTGGAAACCTTCATAAACATGCCTGTCTTTCCACGCTCTCCAAAGGATTCTAGCAAAATCGTAAAAATGAAAAAAGAGGTCCCTATTGCACCGTTTTTTTCTCCCTCTTGAGGCACCCTGTGCATATGCAGCAAACAGCAAAGGGCCACACTCAATCCTGCACTACACCTCACAACCCAGCCCCAACATGTGTAATGAAATACATTTTCAATTGGCCTGTCTATGGTGCAGAGCTATACACAGGTCCCCCTTAATTTATGACAAATGTTGCTAATTTACCGCAGCTTGGTTTAATCTTTTTTACTTCTGCACCGGAATTGACCAGAAAGCCCATCGCTGAAGCACGACACAGAACCTGATTCTGCGCAGGAGCAAAGCCAAGGTAGTTATTCTACCAGCAGTGGATATGTTCCATCTGGACTGTGTTATGTCTTTGTGTTTTCACTCTTAAAAGCAATGTTATCAGGTTAAAAAGTTTAAAGTATTTGGGAGTTTGTAAGTGAGTGGGAACAGTGTGCAGACCTGGTGAGTCTTTGCCAGTTTTACACATCTGCAGCGTATTGAGGAAGATGAATGGACACGAAGGTTCACGAACAAACAAATGAAGCCAACAGGAAGATCATGAACCTGTCAGTCATGTAAAAGTTAATTATATTACACATGCAAACCTGCCTTCTAAGGAATCGAATACATGCCAAACCCTTTTAGTTACACCAATACTTGACAATAAGATAAGATAAGATTGTACTTTATTGATCCCAATTTGGGAAATGTTTGCGTTGTAGCAGCATAAAAAGACATAGGATTGTACAATAAAAATTCAAAGACTAGAAATAAACAAGAAAGTAGAAAATATACATTTTGAATTAACAACGTATTATGCATATATACATAAATATTTGACAGATGGAATATTAAATATAGAACAGATTATATAAATGTACAATGTGTTTTTATTCCAACAGAAACTATGGAGCAGAGAGTTGTCTGCCATACTTTAGTACTTTAGAGTCTGAACTAAATAAAGTGCTAACTGGGCAGAAATCCTTCAACAGGTGGCCTGAAACTTAAATGCCACACTGCGCTTTTAACTCTTTCTTTTATCGGACAAGGTTAATCATTACAATGCAAACAAGGAGACAAATCAAACTCCTATCCCAAAGGCCAAATAATCCGGTTGGATGGGAAAGTGCTACATGTCTTAAGGACTGACCCTTCAGGAGTCATGGTATCTGTAATAGCTCTGCCACCCAGTCATACTTTTCCACAAGTCAGTTTTATGTACCAGAAAATAGCTGGGAGTCCCCCCTTTCCTCCCCTCTCCTCCCCTTCTCGCTTCACCTCCCGACTCTTGGCAGGGAATGTCTGACATGTCTCCTGTTACAGCTCGGACCAAGATCTTTTATCTCTATACTTGAGGCTAATTCATATTGCATGCATTCTTGCTACACATGGTGGACTGCATTATGTTCCTTTCCGCAATCTGAAAAGACTGTCTATCCTAGCTGGAAATTAATAAATAAGATCAACAGTTAAGGAACAAGTACAAAAGCCCAGATCGGTGAATGTGGTTGGGTTCAATCGAAGCCGTTGACAGCTGGTCTGATGTGGTGAAAGAGGCTGTGCAGAGGGAGTTAATATGATGCGTGCACGACAGAGACCGCAATTTTTGAGCTATTAGTAATGTAGGTGGCTTTCTAGCTCTATAGAAAGTGGAGCCGGAGACAAATAATACCAATAACAAAGCAAGATAAATGTCCGGATCTTGTTTGAAGACTAGCATCTGCAAGTAGGATCTGCTGCATGTAAAGATTAGCTTTTGTATTTAAGAAAGATTGATTTGATCTTAATTTGTTTAATTGAATGAGCAATTGCTAACAATACGCAGTTTTTATATTCAGATTTAGGAAGGCAACATATTTGGAAAGGCGCGCAAGTCCAGACAAATGTAGCCCCATTGAAAGAAAAACAAAAAACAAATGAGAAGAAAGGGGGAAAAAGAGATAGATACAGGAGTAATGCCGGAATCTTAAGCTGGAAAATAGTTCGGCGTGCCAAAGCCAACAAAAACAAGCACGCACCTACTTCCACGCTTACAGTACACTGTAGGCACACCCAATCAATGCCAATATCCAGCATCTGTGTTTTCAAGCATAGAGTTCAAAACAAAAGAGATTCCATGTCAAACACCCATAGAGGAATTAAATTACTATTTACTGTAGGTAGGACGCACGAAAGAACCCATTATGATTGAGAGTGCACTTAAAAGCTTTTCTTCAATAGAAAATCATCCACAATTCAAACACCTTCAGTAGGAAACAGGAATGTTTAGAAATGAACAAAATGGAGCCTGCCAGAAACATTAATCTACCACCCACTCTTCAGCAAGACTGCCACTGCCACAACCAGTGTGTCTTCTTTCATATTCTTGTCTCCTATTACCATTTTTCAGCCACATAGCTGATATGCCTGGTCTTGCCTGCCTCGATCGTCTCTGCACTGAAGGGAAATCAAACAGCAGCCCAGTGTGTGATTGCACAACAGCTGCTCGTGCACTGCAAAGAAGCAAAGTGCACTTAGGAAGGGCAGGGTATGGTATGGTGCGGGCGCTGGTATGGCAGGCACCACGATGTGGGCAGTTGGCAACAAAGTGACACATGGTGTTTTCTGCAGCACGTTCCACGCGGGGCTGTTCCTCTCTCGGTCCTTTCGGGGAAAGCGTGGCGTTCCTGACGCTGTTGAGTCTGAGGATGCCTGTTGCTTTCATTTCCCCCACTCTAACTATTGTTTACTGAATGCTTGTGCCTGCATCTGTGTGTGGACACTGCAGTCACACATGAGCAGCACAAGGTAAGATGAGGCAAATGACACTTACAGAAAACCTTTAATGACATCTTAAAGCAGGGACGTACCCTAAAAAAACCTCAGAGATTCACCCGAGGAAAAAAGGAGAATTGTAGCATGTTTCCAGTTATCCATTTCCATTCACCTGACGGACAGAAACACTGGTGGTAAAGGTCAGAAGAGCAGATTTGTGACTTGAAGGAGCCATGTTTGAACTTGAGGGCCAGCAGGAATAATCTGTGAAACACACTCTTCTGCTCAGCTATTGCAAAAAAAAAACAAGATGTCTTCCAGATCTACATTCTAATATTTAAAGTTTATCTTTGGGATGTACACACTTCATACACACGTCTGACTGATTTATGATTAGACGAAGAGCTAGCCTGATTCAACAGGTCTACATTTTCTCAAAATGTGTATGCTTTTTTACATTAACACCATATGTAAACGGGATTTACTACTTTCTGTGGAAACCCACTTAAAAATGAAATCCTTCACATACATTTCAGCATTTAAAGCAGGTTTATAATTAAGTGCATCTACAGTAATGTCTTACTCCTCCTACCACTCAGATGTGCGTACTGGATACAAAAATAAGGATCCTTAAAGAAGAATGTAAAAGATATTGAAGTATCAGAAACTTTTTCTTCATAACCATCACTTTAAAAGGACATAACTTGGAGCGTCCACATCTCCCCGTTGCCCTTCATCTTTAACAGCTGGCGCTCATTTCTGAGGAAAGACAGACTTTTGCAACCTTGTACCAGATACTGAAGACATATACCACAACTCCATATTTGGGTCTTATGCTTACAGCTACAGTAGTGGCCAGCTGCTAGGTCTGAAGGTTTCCCCTCCGCTGCTCCCCGAAAGCACAAAGTCTGCTTATGTGTGTGTGTGCCGCTAATGTACACACACCTCCCACACTCGCTATACGTCCCGACCAAGGGCACTAGCCCTGCTGCTGTCAGGCTTCCGGCCTCCTGTATACTAAAGTATGAGTTCACTGCGAGTGTGATTAAAGTAAGGCCCAGTCCATCCACAGTTCACACATACACACTCTAAAGGAAATGGCTGCTGCTGACACACAGGAAACTCACCCCAACAGACGCAATGTGATGAACACAGTTGCCCAACAAAAGAAAGAAGCGCGATGGAGTAATGGGAGGTTGAGGATGAGAGACAGCTGTGGCCACCAAACTATAGTTAGGCACTCCTGAGCTAGAAGCAATGGAATGGTGTAAGTATATGTTCCCCTCGTGCTCAAAGAAAACTTGAAGAAGTACGAAGACACACAGGATCGCTCATGACCATTTCTTAAAAAAAGCAAAGTAATAGGAGGTGCGGGGATTCTGTTTGATGTATGGGAACAATAGTTTACTCACAGCCCCATTCTCACTAGAAACTGCTAATTATGACTTACTCAGAACAAGCAAGCCTTCATGACGCAATGCTTAATTTCTAGGTAATCATTCTACCCTCTTTGAAAGCATTAACAAACGCCACCATGCTTGTTTGTTGTATGGCAAGTTAAAACAGATTCTTGCAGCCGCAGTCCATCGAGGAAAAGACCACCAGGACAGCTGAGGGTTCGGGGGAGGCGGGGTGAAAGGGAATCTTTTATAATGCTATTAAATGAAGCCTCTCAGATGAGTTTCGTCCGGGGCCCTGGAAGAGTTAACAAAGCCCAGCACACAGCAGAACCTCATGTCACCTCCTGCTCACATCACTCAGCTTTTCAAGTGTAACAGCTGCTTCCTCCACACACATAGCAATATCCTCACTCATTCACACTGAGGGCTTAACTGTCCCACAGAACACAGCAAGATTACTGCGTATCCAACAAAGTGAGATGTGGTTGGATTTTCAATAACTCAGTTGTTTTGGCAAAGATTTGATCGAGGGCGCCCACTGATCTGGAAGGATCGGCGGGGTTAAATTGAATTAAGAGTGCAAGCATTAGCAGTGATGTTCCTGGAAAGTTTTCTGGTTAGTTTTAGTTAAAGTGGACCTATCATGCTATATTTGAAAAATATATTGTAGGGCCATACCTATATAAAACATGTCTTTGAAGTTTTTTTTTCAAAATACCAAACAGATCACCCATTGTAGCCATCCCACATACTGCTCAAACCCCTCTTTTGCAGCCCTGTTAGAGAAACGCAGATTTTGGGTCCTGAGCTTGAAAAAATAATAATAAGAGGAGGCGGAGCTAATGCCTGATCAGAATTCTACCGGAGATAAAGTTACATTTGGTTGTGATAAAACGCCATCCTGTTTAAACCACGTCAAGGATTATTTCTGAAACAGTATGGAGCTCAAATGCTTTTTCTCTTGCAGGTTTATCACAAGGTGAGTTGTTTTTTGTATTTCCTGCTTTTTAAACACATGTGCTCAGTACAGGTTAGCTCTGAGTGTTAGCGAGGCTTGCTAATGTAAACAAAGACGTCCAAAACACGTCGGGCATTGTTTCTGATAGCAACTTTCCTGTGGGTCCGCCGACGTCACCACGGATGGACACGTCAGTTCGGATGGAAATCTGTATCTGCTCGTTGTACACCCGTTTTTAAAAGATTTGGGTACGGAGGAAAAAAGAGAGGGTTTTATTTTCTGACGCTGCGTGAGTTCCACGACACACCGGACACATATTTATGTATAAAAGACATCACAAAGTGCATTTTGCATGATAGGTCCCCTTTAATATATTCTATCCAACTATTCCTAGATTCTTGATAATGATAAGATTTAGCAGCTGCTTCTTCTCTAACGCATTAGCACATACGTGCAAAGCCGATGACCCGCAGCATGCATAGCACTTGTCAAAAATGCGATGAAGTACTGACATATTAATGATCTGATTTATGTTTTATGTGCCAACTCCTTTACATTTCTGAGCTCATAACATATTAAGGTTGAGATGGAGGGTTCAATAAACTCCTGTTGCTAGGTCAAAAAATACCTAAAATCATCTAAAAGCTGATAAATATGTTGAGATATGAAGAAAAATAAGGTCTATGGAATATGGTATACATATAAAATGTGAACATTATTACAAAATGCTTAATCTAAACACATCTGCGCCAGGTGTAAGATAAGTAAGTATGAACAAATGATGCTTAGAGAGCAGCGAATACATGGGGATGTTTGCAGAGCAGCAGCAACATGTTGTAGTGTCCTGTCACGTAGGTTTGCATTCATCATGAACCCCACACACGTCATCCGATGCGTGTACGATGCTGTGAGTGTTCATCCGCTCATGACATCAACTCCTCCATCCACTCTGCATCTTTCCACTGTCCCGGACGCTGCCCACTAATACTGAAAGGCTCGAAGAGTAAACAAAAACAGAAAGCGAGCGTGGGCGAAGTGACGTTTTTGTGACCGCCTCGAAAACTAAACATTATTGTAGGTGAAGATCAAAACAAGTCCTGAACTCTGACATGCTGCAGCTGTCCTGAGGTAAGTTGTGATGTTGGAGAAGATAACAAACAGGCCCCTCTCAGTTGATGACATTTAAGCTTGGACTGCGAAAATAATCAGTTGATTCCATTTGAAACTGTTGGTTATGTTTGGTCATGACTTTGCATTTACCTTCAAATTATATGTTTATATTTTTTTTTTTTCATTTTCTTGTTCGTGCATTGGAAAGCTTGTGTATACCAAAGCAGCTTTTTACGAAGCAAGTATACGAGCAACATGCATTTTAAGATCATTTTGTTATACATCTGTCTGTAATCAAATATTTGCCTAAAGGCTGTTATAAAAACTATTCAAAAGCGAGGATTTTTTTGAAATAAAAATGACTGCAACATAAGATAATTGTTATTTTGCTTCCAAATGACAAGATCAGGATCAATTCCATGCATCAGTTCATCCTAAATGGCACACATCTAGCCACATTGTAAGACCACTGTGTCTTCATGCTGTCAATGTGCACCAATGTGGTTCAGTCTATGTGTTTCTTACAGATTAAAACATCCTATTTCTCTGGACCCTGATTTTGTGGTCAAACCTGCCGACCTTCAAGTCCTGAGTTTCTGGAGCAATCAAACGGCCACCTTGGAGGAATGCCTGTCCAGACCCCTGGACAGAGGATAATTTGGAAAAAGTGGGCATGACTAACAGCCCAGCGGCTTGATCCACAGGACCTGACAAGCTGTTCTCCAGTGGCCTGTAAATACAGAACGCTTGGCAGATGTGAAGGCCTGTTCCTCTCAGACATGGCTGCTGCTGCTGCTGCGGCGGCTTACGCACACCAATCAATAGCATTGACTAGCGTACACACACTCCACTTTACGCCGCAACCACAACTAACATCCTTTAGCGTCATTAGAGATGAGTTTATCTTGTCTCTTGCGTAGTAGGAGTGAGTGAGTTTTGTTTTTACAACTCAGACCAAATTGGAGACATAGAAGGAGCGAGGGAAGTTTTTGTTTATGTAGTTCAAAGTAGTACTTACTGTAATGCTTCCCTTACGTAGGGCAGATATGACACATTACTGGAAGAAAACAGAAAAAGATGAGGGAGTTTTTTGTCTCTTGTTTATTTATGGGGGATTATTTTCTCTGTAACATTAAATAATGATTAGGAGACAAAAATAGCTTTCCAGTTCGAAAGAACATGAGTCAAAATGTATCCATGACTTCAGATAATACTCTTCCTTTGTGTTTACGAGGCCAACAATAAGACCCTAGATTATATTCTTCTCTAGTCTTAAATAAAGTGGCAATAAGGAATCTACAAGCCTTGTTTTTCACTTTAACTATACTGAGAAAGAATCAGAGTAGAAGTGGACTGGTTTCAATTATTAAGAGTAAAATCCATATTTCTCTATGCCTGGAGTTAAATACAAAGAATAAAGGGAAAGTTCTGATTTGTGGCGATTTTGCAATACAGTGTTGCAAGTTTATAACCAGACCAACAACAGAAAACCATCTGAAAGTGATAAGCATCAGAACATTTTGCACTTTTAATGAGCAGTTAAAAAAATGTCTTAAAAGTCTGCTTCACATCGTGTACATGCCTTCAGAGAATGAAGCAACAAAGTGTCCATAACAAATAAGCTCAGACTTAAAAAAAAAAAAAAAAGGTATCTATCACAAATTGCTTTTAATTAAGAAATTGGAATTTCTGTAGCTGAATGAGATGCAATATATTGCTCCTGACACCGTGCATCCATCTTCCAGCAGTGGCCTGGTTTCAGACTCAACATATGGAATGTGAAGCAAAATCCAACCATGGAGTGTGAGAGTGAGATGCAACACCTTGTAAAGTCTCACGTTTTCAGCACACCGTTTTGTCCACTGCTGTGAAAGGTGTCATTTTAAGTTAGTTAAGCACTAGTTTGTGACAGAGGAGGGGGTGTTTTGGCTTCAGGATGGGGGGTAAAACATGTAAAGGTGTATGTGCACATCTGTATGTATGTACATGTGTGTGTGGGCCTTGCGTGCATGCATGCGCAAAATTGTTGCTGGTGGGCCCCAGCATGACTGCTGAGGTTGGAGCAATCATATGTTCAGCTGTGATTTCCATCAACACATTCCTGGACGCTCACACACTCTCTCAGTGGAGCCGCGCACAGCACCCCCCAAGGATGTGACCTGCAGCCCGCAGACACATGGCTGCCTCGCAAGCGCTTATCACAACACAGCAGCCTGCAGTATAATGGGAGGCCTTAATCTGAAGCCACGTGGAGCCAAGCAAACTTTGACTAGTGTTGCTCCTTCACACTGGCCTTATAGAAAACAGTTGATGATATACTACACCGTTCTGCAGAAGGCCTGTAGGTCCTACCATGCCAGACTGATTACGGGGTAGAGGTCAGACCAAACGGACAACAAATGGTCCCTAATCCTCTACACTGGGGGTTGGGTATAGGGCTGGAAACACCACTCAGGAAAAGGCAGCAATTGTTACAGAACTGGCTAAGAGGGTATGTGATATTCCAGACCACCATGACACCAACTTACACACATGCTCTTGTGAATTGTGTCACAATGCCGGAGTTGGCAAAAAACAAACAATACAATGGGAAGAAAAGTCCTGGGGATTCAGAGAAGAATGTAAAAATTGATCCACTGATTGATATCAGGTTTCAAAAGTGCAGCCTCAGAGAACGTGAGAGTATTAACATGAATCTTGAAACATTGAAAACAAGCAACTTAGGCGTTCCAGCTCAGCAGAACATCCAACCATCTGTGCTGAATAATTGCTCAGTAACTGGCACTCGATCGGCTGACAGTGTGCATTTCTGTTCTGCCGGTCAAACAGAAAGACATGGGTAAAATCCCCAAACAGGCCCAATCATTCAACGTTATTGGCGAACTGCATGGCTGGCGCGAAGCCGGCAATGCACTGCGTGCTTTAAAATGCACAAGGGGTTCAGTTTAGGTTCAGTCTTGAACACGGTGGTTATTTTTTCCTGCTCTCGGCAATTTCCGCACCATGCTCAACGTCGGCTCAGAAAAACAAAGGTGTCGCATTTGCCTGATATTGATATGGGTTGGCTTGAAATGAGTAATGACCAGTTGTAGTATCAATAATGAGGGCTTATATGTGTGTTCTGTTTATGATAAGTGTCAGGCTTCCCCTCTACATACTCCTTTAGCTTTAAGTACAGTAGATCCATCACTTTTTGTTTAAGGTATTTAACTCAGGGCGACGCATCAGTTTTTTTTGGCACTGTAATTTCTAATTGCAGCTTTGCACATCGACTTCTAAACTACTGTGTTCAAACTTGTTGGTTAAATGTGAAGCTGTGTTTGGAATAGCGGAAATGTCCCAACTTCCAAAAAAGGGAAAGGCTCCCTAATTAAGGGGGGAGAAAATAAACAAATAATTAAAACAATTAAGAGCTACTTTCACCCTTCACCTCACACAAACACAGTGTGTCCAATGGCAGTGAGGAGTCTGCTGAGCTTGTGGTGGCCTGTATTCACCATGTGGTGGAGCTGAGTGATGGTCTCCCAAATCTGCCTCCACCAGAACAGACAGCAGGCACTACGATCACTTTTCTGTCTGCGCAAGGCGGTATGCAAAAGCCAGAATCTCTAATGATTGCATTTTCCTCAGAGACTTTGATGAAGCCGGTCCAAGCGGTGTTAGCATGCTTGGCTCTGACTGTAGACCCCAGATACAGTAGGTGTCTCGGACAACGATAGCAAGCACTAACAGCATTTTAAAATGGGTGTGAAAGTCTCCTCTGCAACACGGCGGGCTCTTCTCTTCCTCTTCTTCATACTTTTCTCTCCCTTTCTCAGTGTCTGCCTCTTTTTCTCTCGCTGTATCCCCCTCTCGTTCGCTACCCTAATGTCTTTGTCTGCTTCCTGTCATGCATTCCCTAATTTTGTATCCAACCCCCCTGCTTTATTCACGCTCTCCTCTTCTTTTTTCCTCCCTCTGTCCATCTACATCTGCACCCCTCCCCTTGCTCTCCCTCCCTAGAAGGCACACATACACAGATAATACTGCGGATACATGCTGCTTCGGCAACATACTGCAGCAGGCGAGCGCACTCCACTGCAGCCCTTTAACACAATAGCCATTTCTCTTATGACCTTAGGGTGACGAGCAGCCCTTGGTCTTAAAAGAAAATATGTGTCTTATGCATCAATATCAAGCAAAAACACACATTTGGCTCAAACCTTTTCAAAAACAACCTGTGTCATGGCAGACAGAGCCCTTTATTGCCACCCTACCAACGAAATGTGGTTTTTTTCCCCCCTCAAAATCAGCACATTTTAAGCATTTCATCAACCGATGACAATCACAGCAACAGGCACTGTTTGCTGCCACTTCCCTTTTATTGGCATATGTAGTTTCAGCGAAGCCCTCCCCCTGCCTATGGACATACCACCCCTGATTCGCCCCGTCTTGCCTTCTCCCCTGAAGCATGACGGAACTAGGCGTGCTGTTCGAACACAATGGGACTTTTTTTTTATTTAACAGTGAGCATTCGCACATACACAAACACACAAGAAAACACCTCCGAGA
Source organism: Notothenia rossii (assembly GCF_949606895.1). NCBI lineage: Eukaryota > Metazoa > Chordata > Actinopteri > Perciformes > Nototheniidae > Notothenia > Notothenia rossii. Next base: position 8,274,812 of record NC_136907.1, read on the forward strand.
CAGACATGGGATGATCACGGCGCTTGATAGGACACACAGTGATGCCATTGTGTGGATATCCAGGAGTGATGTAAAGAAATGTCACTGTTGATAGACACACACTCAAAGAACACACACAAAAATGTGCATAAATGTACACTGTTAAACAAATCTTTGACTATTAGCAACTGGTTTAACCACCTTTTGCTGCAGAGTAGTGATATAATGTGTTGAAACAGTGTGTGATGAGAGTGGAAACGCTGTCCGGTGTGCTATAACATTGCTCAGTGCGGTTTTATCCATTGTGGCTACTGTATGTTTCAGCCCACATGTTCACTCCTTTGTAATATTATATTTTCTTTGATATTTTGGCATTACAAGCTTTTTTGCCTGCTAGGATCATCATATAGAGTTTCACAGGCAAGTGGTCACATGTTCATGAGCCTTCATTAAACACTCGTGCAAACAGGTGCTACCACCAGGGATTCCCCCGACCTCAGGATGTACAGTTTAACCTGATATATATTTAATTAAATGTGAGATGGTGATTACCATTTAATTTGTATATAAATGTTGGCAGTGGGGCTTTGAGTCTTGCGTCAATTACCTTTTAATAAATGACATGGATAAAAAGAAATCTATCATTGCTCTGGAATAAAGCCAAGTGTCATAATAAGCGTACAGTAAGTCACACGATCCGGCTATAAAACTCAACAGAAACTTTTTGGATGCATTTTAAAAAATGAGGCGATGTGAAGCCCCATTTAAATACAAGATGGATGACTTGTGCTCAATTGCTTGCTGGAAATCAAACGTGCATATTGGAAACACTGAGAGTCAAACACAATGGGCCCTTTCTTCTAAAAGAATAGCTGCTAGTCTGATGATGCATCTCAGCTTAAGTCTGCTAACTGTAAACAAAAGGTGGCCTTGACAAATATAGAGAAAGGAGGGAGAGTCATTATTTAGCCTAGATGTGAATACAAGGACACTGAGTGATGGCTCAACTCCAGTCCCGCTTCTCTTTCTCTTTTTCCAGCTACACCTCTCATGCCAGTGTGGGATTCTACGAAATCATCCCGTTGTCAAGGTCAGTGATGAGAATAGTGTGTATGAGAAACCTCCAGAAGCACCACTTCATCTTCAATGGTGGAAAGTTACTTGGTCCATTTACTCAAGTACTGTCATTATGTACTGTCTGTACACCCTGTTGCTCTACAAATAATGTTTCATGTAGTATTAAAGGTTAATATAAACTTTATTGATACCTTGGTAAAATGTACAAGCTACGCAGCAGCATATACAGTCAAAAAATAAGCTTCACATTAACCAGCTGCAAATATTTTTAAAGACGAACTGAGTACTTTGACTAACTTCTTATTTTCCGACTCTCCAAAAGTAATGATGTATAGTGAATATATACATTTCGTCGAGACATGGTTTACTTGCAATAGCATAAATATGTCATCATGTTAAGTTTTCTAAAAAAAAAAACATTATCTGCCCTGACTCTGTTCAACATCACAACTCTTTGTCTGCACTGCATCAAAGTCTAGAGACATTATTTAGCGTCCTTCCGATTGAAAATCCAGGTGTGTGAAAGACAAGCTGCCGCATAGTTCTCCGTCCACCGGATAATATCAAGTCATCCCTTGATAGAGGCAGAAGCAAAACAACATAAATTATATCCGAGCTGCAAATGTCTTTACTGTATATGTATTCATATATTTCTTTATACTGGCTACCCACAGCAGCCACACACTCCCCACCCGCACTGCTTGGAACAAACACAAACTCACCACCCCACCAAAAGGAAGCAGCTGTTATCAAAACTCTTTCATCTGCTACAGTACTTTGCAAAACTCACAAACGTACACACACGACTACTGAACGAGTCAGTTAGATTTGATCACACACTGCAAAGACGATTCTTGTTTCCTACTTTCATATTGTGTCAAGCTATGTTTTACTGTATACTGCATTGTTGTGTGCAATGTCGTTTTGTGGGATTTCACAGCTGACCGCAGTCAATGTAACACGGAGAGATCACACCGTACATTTAAATTCCATTCACCACCAAGTACAATGTACTGTTCCAGCGATGAATGGGTCACAGACACATGTGTGGACAGTTGTTCTTCATGCATGTTACTGTTTGCAATGGCTCCCTTTCATCTATCGTTTGCCAAGAGAGCAGTCATACCAACAATGTACATCTTGTGCCACTTCACGTGTTGCTTAGGTAGTACTCACTGCTTTGGACGTTAACAGTGCCGGTGGAGTTGTCCTTTCCCAGCGCGTTCTCCACCACACACGTGTAATTCCCAGAATCCTCCAGTTTTGCTCTGCTGATCTGGAGTTTGGAGGTCCTCCTGTGGGAGACAACACTTGCAAAGCTGAGTCAGGGGAATCAGGGCAGGGAGGAAATAGCATGGAAACGCAACAAGTGGAAACATGGGGGACAGAGTCAGAGAACAGGGCAAGCATCAGCATGGCAACAGCTCTTTGCTTTGATAGGGAGACATAATCACTTACTCTGAGGCCAAATTTGAGGGGAGAAACACTGATTACAGTTTTAAAAAAGCATAGGGCCGAGTGTTACTGGCATACTCTCTAATAAAAGGGCTTATTGGTTTAACAGTTCAGGTGAATGTACATCAATAGGAGGTTTTACTACAATACTTTTTCAAAGCCAGATGTCATTATTAGCCAACCTGACTGAGAGAGAACCATGGATGTATTAAGAGAGTTGAATATGGCAGAGCTTGTAAAAAACCCTGTTGCCAAATTGGCTACAACTACAAATATCCCATGAAAGAGCCCAAAAAGCATTTTTCCCATAGACTTTCATTAAAAAAAAGTATTCTGCAAAGGTTTTACCAGTACACCTCAAATTGCTAACAAAGTCAATTATGACTATTTGTTTAATGAACTGTTACATTAGTTTTTAAAAGAAACTGATATATCTCTATGGGGTAATTCCAATGTATGTTCACTGGCCTCGGAGTAACTAGTCGAAACACATAGGAAAACTGGTAAGAGAGATAAAACATCCATGGAACAAGAACATGGTATTGTGGGTTTTGCCAGGTTTCACTCGTCTTAAATGAAATAAGTGAAATGTTTAACCGTCAGATGCTAAAATGCAGTGTTAGAATATCTCTGAGGTCAGGAATACAAAGGGCAATGTCTCGGTCAATCAAACATTAGCCAGTGTCAGAACGTGACCAGTAGTAACATGTGAATGTATATCTTTTACGGTGGTTGTGTTTAATGTGGAACTTTTTATTTGAGTTTTTTTTATCTCACTGAGACTCTTCTTGTTGAATAAAGTTTAAAATAAATAAATAAGAAAAGTTGATTTGCATAAATCATCATACTACATTTCATTGATTGAATACACGTTTGTAGTCCAAAGCATTGAGTACATGCTTTTATTCCACTTCTTTATTGATATAGGCTTTTAGACTTGTTTCAAACTGCAGTTTCATGAAAAACGGAATAAGCACATTCTCCCGATAACAGCATCCTTAGGAGTACCTCGGTCTATTTCCACCTTACACTGTATGTAAGGTTTATATGACATGGATGACTTATACTCACGAGGTGTTCCTTATTCTGAGTGTTTGGCTTTTCTTCAGCTCGTTGCCATCTTTGAACCATCTGAAGGAGAGAGAGCTCCCTTTGGCCCCACACTTAACTATGAGCCTGCCTCCCTCGTCCACTGTTATTGGATTCTTCATCGGTTGTTTTAACTTTGGAGCTGCAGCTAAAAAGGGGACAAAGAAAAAGGCATTGTTATTAACCACTGTCGACAAAGCAGGACAATCATGGTCTCTACGGACTGAGCAGATAACTCTCTCATGCGACCGCCAGATGTTGTCACTGGAGACATCATCAACCTTGCCTCGGACTAATAAACATGCTGAATTTCACTCTGGATTTGTTGCTCTAAAGACACCCTGAAGCAATATTTAGCAAACATGCCCAAGCTGATGAAGAACATTTGCAACCAAAGACAGATGCATTCTTAAAAGTGGTAAATAAAAGAAATCTAATAACACATTGAAAATGTAATAACCTGTTTGTTGTGAGTACGGCATCAAAAAAAAGACGTAGTCAGTAATACAATAGTAGCACTTTCATCTGCTATCAAGTTACTTACTATGTTCATATTGTATAACAGTATATTATATCTGATGTGTGAGACAAAAATATGTTCACAAGTCACTTCATGCAACTTATTTTCCTCAGAGTAAAAACTAATTGAAATATGACAGTGATCTTTGTCTAAACGCCCACACACACAAACACACACACACACCCCCCCCCCCCCACACACACACACACACACACACACACACACACACACACACACACACACACACACACACACCCCCCCCCCCACACACACACACACACACACACACACACACACACACACACTTGCCAGCTGACAGCTGCGCACATGTTTAGGAGAAGACTCATGCAGAGAGGAGCAAGGGAGAAGGGGTGAACAAGGGTCAACCAGGGGCTGTCCAAGATGCCCCCCCACTCCCCCTCACTCTCCCTCTATTGCACACAAACCCACTCCCCCCGTTGTGTAACATTTACAATTCCATGCATATGCTTAACTGAGTGGTCCTACAAATTACAGCTGTGCATCTCCACTACAGCGATGGCTACAGAATGAAGACTAACAAAGCCTGACAAGCACAGAATAGTATACATAGGTAATGACTTCAATTAAACATTTAAAAAGTAGTGCACCAAAGTCAGCCCCCGTCTTCCTCTTTTGAGGAGACTGTCCTACTTCCCTGACCTAGTAAAGGCGACATGTCTGGAAAAAAAGCCTTATGATGCTGCATTGTTCTTTTTTTTTCTTTGTGATTTTAAGGCGACCGCTGAGATGGATCATGGGGTACAGTGGGGTTTGGATTGACAGTGTGACATTTACAATGGTAAAGCACACACTTAAGCCGTTGCGAAATAGTCTCCATCGTGATGTTCTGCAGTGTTCTGAAGTCACCGCTGTGATTAATATCCTAATTCAGCTCACCACATTAGCCACATGTACAAGTGTTCTCATGCACACAGCTTTGTAAGCCTGGCAGATAGAAAGAGAAAATAAAGAGCTCTGTCAATGGCAACCCAGAAGTGTTCGGTACCTTGTGTGTGTGTGTGTGTGTGTGTGTGTGTGTGTGTGTGTGTGTGTGTGTGTGTGTGTGTGTGTGTGTGTGTGTGTGTGTGTGTGTGTGTGTGTGTGTGTGTGTGTGTGTGTGTGTGTGTGTGTGTGTGTGTGTCCTGCCATCTCTGGTCACTTGGCACTAATTCTCCTGATGGGAGTCAGAGGCGACTTCATGTCTCACGTAAAGGCCCATATTTGATGTATGATGTTTTCCTAAATCATTTAAGAAACATATTCTATAAATAGAATTAATTTAATTTGGATCTTGGGTGTTTGCTGGCATGATTCGCCAACATTTTGTCCCACTTTAAGAAGACGTTGTGCACATTTTCAGGTCCATATTTGTATTTTGTGTGACGTGTTTAGATACCTTAATGTTAAAAAAAAAAGCTATTTTTCTCATACTGCCTGTGCTGCAGCACCTTTGTTCACCCTCTGTCTGAAACCAGAGCCCAGTCTGCTCTGATTGGTTAGCTGGCCGGCTCTGTCGTGATTGGTCACTTACAATTGTTGATCACTATCCAATAGAAGCGCAAGTGTTACATAGTGATGTCATGTCACAAAAGTAAATAAAATAGTCCAATGGAGGTGTTTCATGCAGGGGGGGGGGGACTGGTGGATGAGAAACTTTGGGATTTCCCGCCCTTGCAGACCATTTACATGCACACAAAGCTATAACACACTACAGGAAAGGGAAAACTCCTAAAGTCATAATAGGGTCTCTTTAAATTATATATTTATTTCTTGATTCTTGAATGTTTTTACCAATCGCATCCTATTTAAGGGGATCCAATGAATTTAAATACTATTTTTACTTCACATCAAAAGCAGTCATGATTATTCCACAGTATACTACAAGAGCCTTTCTTTTCCACTGGAGTCAAAGATAGTGAAATGTCAAATTTAAAATAGCTCACAAACGGCTCAGATCTACGGAAAAACAACTATTCTTAGCTCAAAAGCATCTTTTTGTTACTATAATTATTCTGTGGCTGGAAAGACAGAGGTCTTTTATCTGTGAACAGCTTCCTGTAGGAAAATGTGAGTGATGATATTCATGGCGTTTGGAAAATAAAGACAAAGAATCTAACACAAGGCAGACGCTCCTTTGTGCCGTGGCACCGAAGGACATAATGAGCTAAAATTCAGGATGGATGTATGTGCGGCGTTTGTTCCAGCCGTTAGTTTAAGATCTGACTGCCCCAATGGGGTTTGGGACAATACATATTGTTAATATTATATGCTGAAAATCATAACATTAAATAGGCTACACATACACGTTATCGCCCTTTCAGATCGACTCTGCATGTGGCGTGCGTTTATCAATAGCCTCCAGCAAGACCATATACTGAACATGAGACTCCTGATGCTGCCAGATGTTCTTCATTAAACATTTCTGTTATTTAACAAATGTAATATAGTATATGGGACTTGATGTTAAATAAAGATCAGAATGAAAAATGTTCTATGGTCTACTGATCCCCCTAATTTTCACATTAGGCTGGCTAATGGAAACATACCAGCAATGAATGAGTTATACTGCACGTGATGACAGAGCCTATATGTGCACTGTTAGCAGCCTCATCAGATATTTTCATGGGTCGTTCTCAAGTTCCAAAATCAACTTTCTAAGAAAAACTATTTACTTTGAATATAATTTACTGTAAAAGAAACTTATCATACACTACTGTATATAATGACTTATAAAACGCCATGCACTCAAGGGTGCATATGTACATGATCTCCAAACACACTGCACCCTGCTAGACTAAAACCAGCACACTGCCCCAGGAAAGTTTTGTCAGTCATAGTCAGGGAACAGCAGGAATGAGGTTGCACCATAAAGCAAGAATATTTAGGACTTTGCCTGAACACAGTTTTGTCCTTGCCAAGCAAATTAAACAAGCCATGTCCTTGCCTGGAAAAGTTACAGGACTGCACTTCTCATCAACCAAGAGAGCCAGATGTGCAAGAAGGTCTGCTCCATCCACAGGATACACTTTTAATGAAGACACAGGAGTCCATCAGACACTCCAGCTCTGAGATACAGATGTTCACCATTATACTGCATGGATATCAGTCTTTATGTCCGTGTTAAATAATGTGTTCCTTTCCAGCTCCTTAATCTGTGCTGCACAAAATACATTTGCCTCTAAAGATTATCAAAGAACATGTTGACATTGGTCAGTGACATAGTTTCTTGGAATAATGGATGTAAAACAGAGCATCTTGAAAAGGAGATTCTTTGATGTAACAACTTTAATTAAATTAAGTCAACTGTACTTGACATAAAGCATATTAAATCTACAAACTGCAATGTTTTCCAACAAGAACATAAAGAGTGATTATCATTGGAAATAGAATAATTTCTTGGAGGCAAATGGTTATCTCATTTTCCATTACACCAGTGGAAAAAGTGTCGGGCAGCTACGATAAACCCCTCGCCTCAACAACAGCCTGATTCTCTCTTTTTGAAGCGGAGGGGCAGCTGCAGACATGGACTATAAAAACCAAATTTGAGAATAGAAGCCTAACCGGCGTGTCAACAGCTCATGCCTTGGGTAACAGTTGGAGACCTCGACCCAGAGAGAGGTTCAAAAACAAAGTCAGTTGATGAATCAACAATGCCTTGCTGGTATTATTGAGTTAACATTACAGTTTTACTTCCAGGAGCTTAGGAAAGGAATCCGAGGCATGCCTTTGTGTTTCCCCCTTCTAGACAAAGTATCGCTGATTACTCTGGTGTTATGTCACTTTACTGCATACTGTCAAAAGACACATTACATGGTGAGGTAGCTACAGAAATGGGTTTTGCATGTGCTCTTCAGACATTGCACACTGGTCACTGTAACACAACATCTGTTCAAAGATATCTTTTCAACAGCCTCCCACCACAACCAATACATTTCCCCCGAATAATTATCTGTTACATTGTTTATGACTCAAAACACTCTACTTATCTCTCACTCAACACCACAAATATGCATCCGATAGTGTTTTTTCATTTATTAAAATGTTTGTGTTTTGTTTCTGTTTGCGGCAGTAAAACATACTATGATTAAGTCCGTCTTGGCATGTCAAAATCCCCATTTGATCAATGCTCAACTTTTTAACTATTATGTCCTTTTTCTTTCTTACAACCTGTCTTTATAGCAGATACAAAGCTTAACAATGTAAACAAAATGCGTGGACTCCTCAGTGGACTCCTCATTTCATCCAGATGTGAAGGGACGAATGTCCATGACTGCTTTAGCTTTTAAAACAGAACCCAAAGAGGCCGAATCATCATATTTAGTTAAAAGCAGAAGAACATGGTCTCTGTCACAGCTTTGTGCCATGAACAAATAAGAACCAACAAGTTGACCAATCAGCCGGCCCCTGCTAGGAAATACAAGTTTTCCTTTACACTGAGGGGAAAATTTACAAACAGTCCAGCAGCTTTTGCAAAAGCTGAACCCGCCAAAGAAACGGTGGTATTTTTACCCACAAGGAGTGAAATGTAACGCTAACTGCACTACGATGCCTTTGGCGAAATATGCAAATCTTTGAGGCAAAATTAGCCCCTTTCTGTGCAAATGGATCCAATTGCAAACCGTCCAGTTCACAAAGATCAGCGTAAACACATGCAGTCACGCCACTAAATGACCAATGCACCTTGTTGTGATAGAATGACCAAGAAAAGAAAAGAGATATGAGATGTCTGCTTCAACTACCTTCACAACATTTTTGTATTTATCGGCCATAGTATGTCAGTCCAACACATACGATAACACATACTGTCTTGCGTTCTGATTTGATATGTCCCTTTGACTGCTGTGTGCTGGTCCTTTTTGGTTAGCAGATTACTTTCATGTTAACTTTCATACTGTTTTGGTACACACTAGTCATTGTTGTTGAATTACTCGAAAGTGCAATAAAAACTGCAGGCAAATTAGGTATGAGATGTCACTGACATTTGCATCTCAAATGTCAGTTGCTCTCCCATCACACACACTCACACACACTGGATGTGTGTTTTGCATGAGTTAGTAGATCAGACTGGACCAGATACTGTACTACTGCTGACAGTTATAGAGTGAAAGGTCTCCAATGGGATGCACATGTTTCTGATGGATGAGTAACATAATTTCAGACATGCTAATTTAGAATAAAACCACATCTGGCCTCTTGCTTACATGGCCAACTTTAATATCAGGTTTAGGGATTGTGCTTAGTTCTGCCAATTTCTTTACAAAAGCAACATAAGGACAAGCAAAGAAAATGGGCAAACCACAGATGTTGCATTTGGTGTTATATCTTGCAAAATACTATTGTGATTGAAGTTTATGTTGGTTTAGTAAAGGGCAATTGTTGAGTAGTTGACAGAAGTGGTTAACATTGGATCAGCATGGCAAACTGAAGTGCATCACAAGCACTCACAGCATTCCACAGATTCTTTGGTAAACCAGAGATTTCAAAAGTTTCATCAGCAGATTGCTTTCAGATTAAAAGCCTGTCATAATATGTCTCTGCACACACGTGTTTGCCAACCGATCTTTGGTTTTGATTAACCCTGTTTAGTCTACCAGCGACAGTGACACTCTTTGAACAGATATTAAGGCGTGTCATCGGCACTATTATTCTGTAGGTCAGTTTAAGTTGTAATAGTCTCTGATTTTAGTTTCTGATTTGTTTCAAGTAGTTGTTGTTACAGAACATGATAGAGTAATTTTGTAAGAGCAATTATGTGAAGCAAGATCCTACATGAATTAGAAGCTCAGACTGCGCTTATCACCATCTCCTTACACCACTGGCCATTATCCCAAAAAAAAAATTGCTTTATTTCAATTATAAAAGTTGTGGTAGGTGTTACTTTGTTAAAGTGTCTGGCACAAAATGAAGGATCTAACACATAACTAATTCTAAATACCCTGACAACACAAGCAAACCCAGCCAGAAGGAAACAGGTTGTGTCTTGTGTTGATAAAATATAAGATGGATGGTTGAAGTTTATAGATTACAACATCATCAGCAAAATAATATTTATGTAGGTCAGGCAAACTGTACAGGGATTTCTAACTGCTATTTAAAAAAAAGAGAGACATGCTTTCTTGTAGCATTGTATTGATGACAGATTTTATGAAATGCCTGTAGCATTTTGCTCTTGTCTTATTCATAAGAAAGACAACCAAGTTGCAGAGCATTTCCATCCCTCGGGGGTCTTTTCCTTCCAAAAAGAACCACAATTTTGGCACAAATCTCTGCAGAAGTTTTCCCTTTCTAACGCTGGGCTTGTCTCATTACAAAAAGTCCTGCAACATTATTTAAAGAGTGTCAACTTCCAGCCACAAAACACACGCCTATCAAAAAAAGACCTGAAAGGAAGTCATCATGTAACATTGCAGCAGCAGAATTCCATAAATCAAAAACTTGAAATACTTTCTGATCCAAATTCTGTAGACGTCATAACCAGTTAAAAAGGGAATTGTAACTGAGAAGTAAATGCTGTGAGTTCATCTTCTGAAATATATGTGTGCTGATTTGGAACACATCGTACTTGAGATAATAAGGTTGAGTTCCTGTGATATCGTTGATGGTTGATTGACAGTCTAACAATCTCAACAGATCGCTCATGGGCTAGATTACATACAATTATATTTTGACACACCTCTCGACTTCCATATAAGTGTACACGTGAAAGGACACAAAGTACATTTTACAACGTATCGTATGCGTTGTTCAGAATAAACCGTTTTCAGTGTGTTTCGACCAGTCGCGACTTCAATCATCAACAAACTAACCGCAGCAATTTATTGGAAGGACATCTTGAAGTTGTAATTATTATTAAATGCAGCAATTAAACACATTGCAAAATGTAGAGAATATGACAGTTGTATAACAAGAAAAAATAATCTTTTTTTTACAATTTGCAGAACAATCATGAAGGAACCAGCTATCTCTTGTCTGAAGGCTTTGAGAACAACAGCGTGTTGCCAGCAAACAATTACATAAATGTGTGCTAAATAGCACTGTAAGGTAGCACTTTCGTTTGACAAACTCAACATTAAATGATCATATATCCATGTTTTGGTGCGATGTACACAATATCCATGTCATACCGCACAGCTAACAATAGCGACAATCTGCACTGATTTTGTATGCGACTCTGATGCTTAGTTAGCACACTAGCGAAACAAGCTAGCTAGCTCAAAGGTCTTTAATTAACTTTTCAGCTAAGCAGTGACATCAAAAGATATAGCTGGCATCCTATTCTGATGCTGTACACATGTCTACTCATTTCATTAGATCATACATAGCTACTTTTGATTATGAAGACTTGTTGATAGATTTGCGAATTATAAGGCTACTTCTTTTGAACTTCATTCATTGAAAACTACATCCTGAATGAACCCATGTTACTCATAGATAATTACAAGCAACATTTATTAAAGAGCCAGATCAGAGTGATGTTGGTAAAGGAACCATCTTTATTTTTGACACACCTCTTCCATTCAAGTGCACGTGAAAGGACACAAAGTACATTGTGCAACGTATCGGATGCGTTGTTCAGAATAAACAGTTTTCAGTGTGTTTCGACCAGTCGCGACTTCAATTATCAACAAACTAACCACAGCAATGTATTGGAAGGACATCGTGAAGTTGTAATTATTATTAAATGCAGCAATTAAACGAATTGCAAAATGTAGAGAATACGACAGTTGTATTTCCAAAACAAGAAAAAATAATACTTGCAGAACAATCATGAAGGAGCCAGCTATCTCTTGTCTGAAGGCTTTGAGAACAACAGCGTGTTGCCAGCAAACAATTACGTACAAATACGTTTTTGGTTTTCCTGCACACCTTTACGTCTAAATAGCACTGTAAGGTAGCACTTTCGTTTGACAAACTCCTCAACATTAAATGATAATATATCCATGTTTTGGGGCAATGTACACAATATCCATGTCATACCACACCGCTAACATGCAGCACATTAACGACAATCTGCCCTGTTTTTTTATGCGACTCTGATGCTTAGTTAGCACACTAGCGAAACAAGCCAGCTAGCTCAAAAGATCTTTAATTAGCTTTTGAGCTAAGCACTGACAACAAAAAGGTAGCTTACATAAAGCTGGCATCCTATTCTGATGCTGTATACATGTCTACTCATTTCTTTAGCAGGTCATAAATAGCTACTTTTGATTATGAAGACTTGTTGATAGATTTGCGAATGGTAAGGCTACTTCTTTTGAACTTCATTCATTGAAAAACCACATCCTGAATGAAGCCAATTATCGTAGATAATTACAAGCAACCTTTATTAAAGAGCCAGATCAGAGTGATGTTGTAAAGGAACCATCTTTATTTTGACACACCTCTTCCATACAAGCCTGAAAGGACACAAACTACATTGTACAACGTATCGGATGCGTTGTTCAGAATAAACAGTTTTCAGTGTGTTTCGACCAGACGCGACTTCAACTATCAACAAACTAACCGCAGCAATTTATTGGAAGGACATCTTGAAGTTGTAATTATTATTATTGAACGCAGCAATTACATTTAGAGAATATGACAGTTGTATTATGTAAGTATTGATTATGAAGACTTGTTGATAGATTTGCAAATGATAAGGCTACTTCTTTTGAACTTCATTAATTGAAAAACCACATCCTGAATGAAGCCATGTTACTCGTAAAGAATTACAAGCCAGCAATATTTATTAAAAAGAGCCAGATCAGAGCGTAGAGGAACCATCTTTATGTGTCATTAGGTTCCTTTTTTTTATTTTTAAATGTTAAGGATTACCTATTTTAGAGCCTTAGGCCAAGACAACTGATGCGGAGCAGACACAACAAGCATCACCAATGAGGGTGTGATCATTTTGGCTTCCTTTGATAAGCTCCATTTTATGAGTAAGCAGGTAGTTTCAAAGAGGTTACCTAGTTACCACAGTTTGTAATACATCAATGACGTGATCTCCATGTGGATATTGAAGATCATTATCAGATACATACAAAATTAACGTGGCACTGGAACATCCGCAGTTACTTTGTTAAAGGCATATTTTTTCAAATTCAACAAAAGTTACGTTTATTATCAATTACATCCTTTTGTAAAAGTAAACTAAACACATCACACGCTGATCTTCTCTGTGTCCAGCAGCTGTGCTAGCTTATGAACAAAGAAACAGAGAAATATTCAAAAAGCACTCTGTGTCCTGTGTAGTTATGGGAGTCGTTTATCCCACATGTTTATAGATCACAATCAGACCTGGAACCAGGACCATTCATTATTCAGGCTACATCTTCCACTTTACATGGGTAATACAATCAGATTAACCGTAGGTGCCAAAAACAACTACAGTAGCACATTTAAGCTGAAAAGAGGCCCCATGTCTTCCCAATAAAGAAGACATGCAAAAAATGGTCTACATAAGGAAATTCTGTTCATGCTAAACCCAGTTTTGAGGGTTATCTGTTGGAGGCTGACATCAGCAGGTACAAAATGGCTACCTACATAACAGATGCTGTATAAGATACAGTATATAATCCAACCAAGAATGAGAAGTCAAAGTAGCTACAGTGCTTCTCATGGTATTGTCTTCAAAGTTTCATTGAAACGGGGGTTGGGCTTCCCCCATGACCTGAGGTCAAACTACAGTGACATGCTGCAGCTTGTAGGATCCTCCACTAAGCAAGCACATTGCTACGTCTGTGATTCCGAATTACAAGCAGCTCCCATACTATACCTATGTCAGAGTAGCTTCCAGCACATAAACAGTCAGACTTTTATGTTATATGACTCACCACATATGCATATTAAGATGAAAGCAACTGTTGAATTGTTAACCATGTCGAAAAATGCGTGATGAAATTCAGAATTTTGCCATACAGACGTTACTTTTATGATAAAGACCGGGAAAAAAATCCGATATATCAACATTTGATGTGGCAGATCAGTTGTTAAATTATCAGATGAATCAACAAAAGCAGTTATAGCCAGTTTTCACATGGCTCATTATACAGCTGTGCTTTGGCTCTGTGAGATCCAGAAACAGTTGGGCTAAAAAACCTAAGTTTAAGTTGATTTTGTACACATGTCGTATTAGTTGTCTTCCCTACAATTCCAAATTTCAGCAAAAACCAGATGTGCCTCTACACGCTGTCCATTTAAGAAGACCAATCCATGGGACAACCAAGCGGCAAGCTTTGACAAGCCAAGGGATACTTACTTTCTCCCACACTTCCGTAATACAGTAACACAAACTTAAACTCACACTGTCTCTCTCTAAGTCTCTCTCTAACACACAGCCATACACATACACACATAACATGTTACACAGAAACCACCTTTCATTTATTTTTACCTGCAGTGGAATCGCCCTTCTTACCCCCCTTCTTTCTCCCTTTCCTATCTTTCTTCTTGGCCTCCGTCATGCTGTCACAAGAAAGTAAATCCTCAGTAGAAGACACAGGAAAAAAAAAATCCCAGGTAGTCCTATTGGGAACGTGTGGCAAGTGGGCACCACCAGACTCTGAGCCTGTTAGAGTCGTCTCTCCTCCTATATAGACTCACACCAATCAAGTAGAGCAAGAACCACCTACTCAAAGCAGGGCAGAGGGAGAGAGAGGGAGAGGGAGGGAGGGGAGGGAGACGAGGGAGGGAGGGAGGGAGCGAGCAGGAAAAAATAGGGAGAAAAAGGTAGAGAGGCATAGCTCGAAAGGGGAGAAGTGAGAGAATACAGAGGGAGGGAGTGAAGAAAGAGGGAAGGCATTTCCCATTGCTTTAACGGCAATCAAATGTTCCTCTTCTGGATCTATCAGATAAGCAGCCGGTCTCACAGGCCCTGCAGCCACGACTGAGGACGGAGAGACTCCTAAGTCCAGCCAGAAATCTGGACTCGTCCATTCACGGCCTCTTAGCCAGCTCTGTCTCTAGTCCCTACCTTCGGGAGCATCCCCTCTAATGACCCATGCAAAAGTGCAGCGAGACCTCTTAAGTTGTCCCCTCTGCACTGCTGAACCCCACCCAGATCATTCAGACGGGGACCTGCCCTTGCCAGGATGATGTCGGGGTCCCACAACACTTCACATCTGGTCCAGATTTGCCGAGCACTGTTTCTGTGCGATGTGTGAGGTGCCAAATGTCAGATCACAATCTACGACAGACTTGCTTCTTCGAAAAATACAAAAAAAGAAAAGTAATCTCCGGCTTTTCCTAGCTGCTCCCCTTCGTCAGCTTTCTTGTCTGTCAGACTCCCCTCTCTTTACTTCAGAGGGGTCTCAGCATGTCTGTGGTTTTAACTCGCTGTTTCCCTGTCGCTGTCATCAATGTCAATGAAGCGGTATGAATATGCATCTATTGAAACGAGCATTCATCTTTTCAAAACTCAGACTTTTGCTTTTGATACCAGAATTTGTTCAAATGAAGATTTTGTTATTCCTTTTTTTTTAAAAGGCTAAGGGGGCAGCTCACCTCGTGTGTTTCTATTTATCAGTGGAAAGTTTGAAAGCACAGAGGAAAATAGGGCAAGGGGAGACAAATATAAAAGAGGGGGTGGGGGGGGGGGGGCTGGGTTGAAGTCCAGCAACAGACCAAGTTTGGCTCCAGAAAATAAATAAATCAAAGTACAGAACTTTCTAAAAGTGGCAAATGAGTCACTGCCCGAATTTAACCCAAGAGGATATTAGTTTTTTCGTAAAACAATATCTAATGCAAACATAACTTTGACAACTACAACGCTGCGGCTAATCTGTTTATCTTCATTTGACATACCCCAAACTGTGGCTACATGGTGTTCAGAGTATTATTTTAAGCTGCTATCGCAAAAGTAAGGTTTTCTAATTTCATGCTGACTGAACTCCACTGTCCTACTAAGTGGCAAGAAAATAAAAACCCGTTGAAACAACAGCAGGCCCACTCTCAATGAAACTCGTTTGTTTAAAAAAAAGATCCGTACATGAGTCATCTGCGGGGCCCTCCGGAGGTTTGTCTCCGTCCAGCCCTCCATAGATTCATGACGTTTATTTCTTAGGAAGAGGTGGCGGCAGCAGGGATTGGAAAGGGCGTCATGTCTTTACGGGTCACTGCCCTCAATAGCATAAAACCTAATCCGTGGGCAACGAAACTGGTGGGGGTCACACTGACGCTAAGGTCTGACACGGCAATCAGATCCAATTTAGTGCTTTTCCTACTAACAAAATGCTTGTTCGTCTGTCCTCTACTCCCGCCGGTTGGTTTTTTCGATGATCTAATCTGTCAGCGGACTTTGCTGAGGACTGGCAGGGGCCACAGTGTGTCAGAGAGCTGCCCTATCTCCCCCCTAACCTCAACACTCACTTCCTCCTCCACTATTCAACAAGATGGGACTCGTTCCCAGGCCCGTGTGTCTCTGGGTGGGCGTGCGGTTTATGTATGTGTCAGAAATCTGAGTATCAGTGACGTCAGGACAAAAGAAGCACCACCTTCAGGCTGATGGGATGTAGATCTAGATCTTCTGTGTGCCTCCCATAACATTTCCAAACCTGCTCCTTCATGGTCCCACGAATGGCTTCAAGTAGAGCCACACAAGATGCAAATTGGTGAGATGTAACATGAGTTATGAGGGAGTCCTACATAGCAGTAGGAGCATCAGGAGCAGGTTAACCTCGGGGTTAGCGTGGACATCGATACGTAGCTCTGGTCTCAAAGTTTTTGCCAACGCGCCGAGCTCCTGCTGAATTGGGAAATATTTTTGAAATATACTTCATGTAGCATTGCAGATGCATTAGTTTTTTACGATCACTAGGTGCCACAACTGTGTCCCACTTGGCAAATGTTGAAGTATGCAAACAGTGTGTGCACATACAGGAAAGAGGGAGATGGAAATGGAGCCCTCTCCGACTACACTATCAGAAAATAGAGTTAGATGTTTTTTGTTTGTTCACAAGATTGCGTTAAGAGCTCTGAACAAGGTTAAGCTTTTGTATATGAGCCTGTGGAGTCCAACAAGCATCTGAAATGAACTCCATTTTTCACACCAACACACAATATGGTCATGTGCATCTAAATCTCTCTTCATTTTTTTCTACTTGAAAGCATCTGCTGTTTTTCAACAGCCGTGGGCCGTCCTTGGATCAGGGTCTGGAGGGGCACCAGTGTGGGAGGAGCATCACTTGAAGCGCATATCCCAAAAAAATAAGAAGTGGAGCCAACCCCTAAAAGTTCTGACATTGATCCTTTGTATGCCCTGCTCATAAATGCTCCACAGGCCCCATCTCTGCCTGCCTCCTAATCCCTCCTTGCTGTCCCTCAAATAGGGGAGACAGCTTCCCTGTATGATGGAGTGGAGCTGCCCCCCCCCCCCCCTAACAACAGCATACCTGCACATCATCACATGGATACCGCTCGACAGCACTCCTGCCCTTTCACAGGCACCGGAGTTTATCTTTTTAGACATAATGGCTTTAAACCGCCATTAGGTTGTGTTGTTTACATCTGTCTGCTTTTTTTGGGCCAACAAAGTGTATATGGGTGTCGGGGGGGCTTAAAGTAGGGCATAGTGCAAGCTTTTAACACACATCTTGACTCTCAGAGGTGAAGCAAGGGCAAGGAGGAGGGGTAAGTAAGTAAAACAACAGTAAGGGAAAATGGACAGGACAGAAAGTAGGGAAGGAAAGGAAATGGGAGGACACAAAGGTGTAACGTGTGAATGAAACTAGGGAGTGAAAATAATGTCTTCCTCATCAGATGACAGAAACAGCCCCACCTGCTGATATTCACCTCTTAATAAGGCATCTGCTCCCTCAGATGACCGTGCACTGAGGTGTGTTGTGGAAACAACACAGGCGGGCAAATAAAAACCTGCTCACCCAGCAGCAGCATATGTTGTCAGTACAGACCAAGGAGATTGCGTAAAAAGCATAAATATAATCTGCTTGATGCTGCCAGTCTCGCAGCTTTCCATTAGCGGTTGAATGTGTCCGTCTGTGCAAGTGGCCCTCTGTATGAATGACAGGCTAAAGATGAGAGGCATGTGACAAGACTTATGTGACTGGGCGTGCCGGTGAAGCCCCTTTAAATACAGACACCACACAAATCAACGTCAGTGACACCTGGAAGCCCCGAGGAAGGGGGCTTCCAGGATTTTTCAAGGTCAGCTGTACCAAGGTCAAACGAGTTCCCAAAACTGAGTGTCACTTCGGACTCTGCTCAGCAACAGTTGAGATTGGGATCAAACAATACTACATTAACAGCCTCATTCACAACATAGCACATTCAAATCAAGCATGGCTCTTTGGCATTTAGAGATCAAAGAGAAACAGCCAGAAAGAATTTAAGTGTTGAACAAGGAAGTGATCCTGGGTGGATGCAGCTTCTTTGACGTTTCCGCAGCACATAGCTGTCACCATGGTAACCACAGTCTTAAGGGTAGCAACTAGAGTATGTGTGTGAGAGAGAGAGAGAGAGAGAGAGAGAGAGAGAGAGAGAGAGAGAGAGAGAGAGAGAGAGAGAGAGAGAGAGAGAGAGAGATGTGGAAGGGCGGAGTGAGGCTGAGACGCGGGGAGAGTGAGACAAGAAAAGGATGCAGGCGAGAAAGTAGGAGATAATGTGTGAGAAACACAACGGGAGAAAGAGTGGGAGAGGCAGAAATGGAAGAAAGGTGACACGGGAGAGCCGCAGAGAAACACAGAGTGAATTAAAGAAACACAGGCATAGGTTTCCACCGAGCCGCTGCAGCCTGGCCACTGTATCGCTCCATAAGAGAGATGTCCATGAGAAAGCCTGTGCCAAGCCTTCTGGGAAGCACTGCAGCAGCAGCATCTCGGAGAGGGAGAGATGACAAACATCAGCACTGAGCATGCTCCACTCTCAAGGCCACTGAGAAAATGAGATTTCAGCTCTTTAGCCTCTCAGTTTGTTCAGTTCTCCAGCCTCCGTCCGTCACTAGCCAGCTTTCACAAGCACATCACACCACCAGTGGCTTCGGCACTGGATTAAAATGTGACCGGTGTGTCACAGGACTGATTGATCTAATGGTGAGAGGCATCGGTCCCACTTATGGCCACGCTGACTCATATTGTGACAGGTTTGATTGGGGCTGAAAGGAACAAGAGATGAGCATAGCAACTCATCAGCCAATGGGGCATGATACTGCAATAACAGGCCAGCACCACGGCAGCCACACACACACACACACACACACACACACACACACACACACACACACACACACACACACACACACACACACACACACACACACACACACACACACACACACACACACACACACACACACACACACACACACACACACACACACACACACACACACACACACACACACACACACACACACACACACACACACACACACACACACACACCAGCCCTGTTGTTCCCAGATGTGATCTCTGTGCCTCCAAACTCTTACTGGTCGTCATCCTTATCTGAACGGCTGCCCGAGCTGCATTGCAAATGACAACCATACATTTGTGTCAGACCTGCAATTAAGCCAAGGTTGATTTATTTGATTAGTTGCTCTTTCTGCTTGTTCTGCAGGCAGACAGACACACCTACGCGGAGACACGACTCCGTGTTTGGTGTCAGTTTCATCCCTGAAAATTGACGCCATCCTTCACAGTCATGTGTTGAAGAGTGTGTGTGCACTGTATGTGTTGAGAGGACACAGTGAAAGCCGGAGAGGATGTCAATGGCATGCACTCAACTTCCACTGCGGCCAGAGTAGGGAACATAATGTTTCGCTTGTCGATCGGGGATACGACTTTTGTATCAAAGTTGACATGCCACATCCTGAAGATCTTACTAAGAGCCTTTCAATTGGACAATAATAGCTTATTGTGCTGATACCGAAATAGCACATATACTTATAATGACAGATGCTGTCTGAGCATGACTTTGATGATCCTCTTAAACAAAATAATTCACTATATCTTCTTAAAGCTGCCTGATTGAATCTGTCTCCCTTTACCCTCTGCACTTTTCCTCTTTTTAAACGCATTTATTTGTCTTCCTCTCCATCTGTCTGTCTGTCTGTCTCTCTCTCTCTCTGCCTGTCTCCCTCCCCGCTGTTTAAGGGAGAGATAAAGAGGTTTTTGTGTGACTGTGAGCAGATTGACTTGAAGATAGAGGCTGGAAGCAGATCTCTTCCACCTCCTCATTCTGCTCTTTCTCTCCTGCTCTCACCCAGATGAATAGACAAACATTCTCCCACATGCTCTCACAGTTTATCAAACACACACCCACATAGTAGCAGGTCTTCATGCAAACACATATGTGTGCTCTTACCAGAGAGGACAACACACACTCAATCTAAGTGTCCTCGGGCCGACAAAGTATACACTGTCACACTCAAACACAAACAGACCCCCTCAAACACGCACATAAGCATACTCATACAAACACACAGGTGCATCCACATAAATAGAAGAAGGGTCAGTGATGCGTTCAAATGGACCTGTTTTCCACTCGTAATGTACCCAAAACAAACCATTCCCCTGACTTTCATTTACAAAACAGACTTTTAAGACCTCTGAATCATAGCACAACGTCAGGCTTGTGTTGCGCACACATTTTTCCCCTGAAAAACGAACTGACTAAACTTTTCATACATCTTGCTTGTCGTCATTGCATATCATGTGTGAAAAGAAATGTAACAAAAACCTTAAAGTCTTAAAATAATATTTGAAATGTTTAGTATATTGTCTGGACACGATGACCCTGCATTTTTCTCCAATCCTAAAACCTTCACAATAATAGATATGAATATCAGTGATAAACTTCACTTTAAATGAATCCATCAATTAACCTTTCATACATTTATAAAACTTGAACTAGAAGTGTAAATGTACACAAGGGAAAACAAGGGAAGGTTGTGCTCTTATCAGCAACCGCCCCCCCTTCAATAACATGCGTGCATCCGCTCTCTGCTTTGCATTCTTCGCATCAAATCAAATTCCTTTTGTGCTCTGCACTTGTCCTTTATCTCCAGAATGTGCTTTTAGAGCAACACAAACATGTCACAATGAGGACACTGAGTTTCACACAGAGTGGAAGTAGCTTCTTAGTCAAAAAAAAAAATCATTTGCATTTCTGCTTCTGCCTCTCATGGCAGAGTTTGGGCTTATCAACGCTCCGTCTTATCTCTTTTGTTTGTTTTTCACCCATGTAGGCTTTTCCTGAAAAACAGGCCACTACGCATGTGTGAGCTTAGATCCCACTTTGGCGGCAAAAGACCAGATCAAGGCGGTCTCAAATTGAGTGAGCTTGATAAGTGGGCAAGAGAGTGGCCCCAGATGAGGGTGCCAGGACGGCCACACACTGAGCCCTGGCACGCAGGCATGGCGGACAGGAAGCCAGGACTGAGGTCGGGTCATCTCAGAGCGACAGAAGGACTGCCCGGGTCCAAAAAGCCTCTCCACCCAGTCCAGGAGTTAAAGTCATTGCCAAACAGTGACGGCACTAAGAAGGAGGTCAAAGCTAGCTAAAGCTATAATAATTTTCTAAATAGGCAAGCCACCGCGAGCAGCTTAGCGATGGAGGAGCATTGCAAAAGCTTTAGAATCTAAAAGTTGAGGTTTAGCCAACAGGGTATTAATTATTGCTCAAAAGGTCATGCAGTAAGAATATAATACTAATCCATGTTTGTAGACAGAGAGAGAAACAGGTTAGTGGCAACTATTTGACATCGAAAACCGAGGTCAGACCAATAGTTTTCTCGGCTTTAGAGCGCTGTGTAAGGATCAAAATGAAAGCCATCTTTTATATTATTTTTAACGTTTTGTTTTGATTCGGAATACTGACTTTTGCCTGCAGTGATTTCCTGGCTCATGGCCATTTGCTGTATGATAACTGTTGCTCTGCGAGCCTCATGTCAGGGAGACAACAGGGGAATGAAAAGAAACATGCCTAGACAATGCGTAGCAAAAGTACACATCCCAACAGATGTGATGGAGCAAAAGCGGAAAGGGGGTTACACGACTCACACAACAGGGACTTTCTGTAACGCTGATCTTACTGGCTTTTACAAGTACAACAGAACTCTGTGAGGAATGTTGCTTTCTCATTTAGGGTGAAACACCCCTGGAGTTAAGGGGTATCGATATCACAAGGGAGATATATTCCTCCTTTGCCTGCATTTGCTGCAGTGAGGTGATGGTTAGTGTGCTGGTCTGTGGGCCAGCTGGGACACATCTCAGTTCACCCGTGCGCAGACACACACGCACCGACACACACACACACACACACACACACAAGCTTGCTCTACGCTGCTCACTATCTTTCAACAACAATCTGAGCAGGGACCAGACGGAAAGAGGTCCTATTTGTGCAGGAAGATAAATACACTTCTGCACCAAGTCCTGTCCCCTCCAGATTAGAGAAACACAATAATGAGCAGACGCACCGGTGGAAGTTCAGAAGAAAGCAAGGGTAAAGGATAGAGTAACAGTGTACCACACACACACACACACACACACACACACACACACACACACACACACACACACACACACACACACACACACACACACACACACACACACACACACACACACACACACACACACACACACACACACACACACACACACACACACACACACACACACACACACACACACACACACACACACACACACACACACACACACACACACACAATATAATTATAAGACCTTAAAGGTCTAAATGATCAACTGTGTTGTGTCCCAATGTTAAAAGGATAAAATATATTACTTCTAGGAAACAGATTGCTTTGAAAAAGGATTCATAAGTTTACTTTAACAGGAAATAACACTTTTGCCTAAACGTATCATTTTGAAGTTAATGTTGATTGCAAAATGTATAGGCTGTAGAATAAAAACACCATCTGCATATGGATTTGTTACACATAAATCTGGCCTTTTTCTTTCCGCAGGGCTCCAGATTTCAAACTGCCTTTCACAATAAAAGCCCGAGACATGTACACCACATCACCGCTAACCAGTGGCCATTTTCAGAGATTGTAACAAAGTAGCTAGGTCAGGTAACGGATGGTGGAACAACCAGAGAAATGTTAACTATCGGAAACTCTACTTGGTAAAAGAGCCCGGAGACAGATGAGGCAAAGACGGCAACGTTTTTTTCTGCTGAGCTATATCAGCAAGTAACAAAACATTCTAACGTATTAATAAAGCAGGTGTTTTACTCTGTACCATAGCACTGATGTCTGGGCCTCTTGTTCTTTTGGATTCTTGCTGTCGTTTCTTGCTTCGGACAGTAGCATTAGCCTGTATGCTAGCGGTAGCCATGTTGCTAAGGATTCATGAACAAGCATCTGGATTTTTCCGTGCTTTTGACAATCAGTACACAGGAAATATTTTATCAAAGTATTCGTGCAGTTTTCTAGGAGATGAATGCAGTGTTTGGAGCTTAAGAAGAATAAAGAGAGTTCTGGTTGTCATGGCACTATCAAAATTGTCAAGAAATTGTCTATATCTTTAAAGTTGGATTTACTTTATTTTGAAAAGACGTTCCAACACAAAAATGAGAAACAAACTTGGGGATTTAACCATAAGGAGGGGTTATTTTTGAAGTTACAGTATACACCTTGATTACACGTGAATATGGATAAAACCCCCGAGGGGAATTTTCCTAACTTTCCAAAAATATTCTGGAAAAAGTCTAGGATTTGCAAATTGATGGCGTCACAGTTTTAGGAAATACAGACAGGCTTGTGCGTACTGCACAAGCCGCTGTTTGAGTAAATGTCAAGTATCTGGTCATCGTATAGTGGGATGATGGTAATTTACAATGTGTCTAAATATCCACATACTCATTGTAAATATTCAAGAATGAGTGAATCGAGTTGTTTACAAGTTCTTCTGAGTCAACAGTCATAATCTTTTATCAGCTCCTCCTCGGAGTTACGTTCAGGATGGCAAAACTCAATCCCGGACCACAGAGTTAGGCAATCCATCTCAGCCACGCTATGAATGCATGTTTTCTGAAACAAAACCTCTTAGTCAAAGCAGGAGACCCCTTCACTGTTGAGGGAAACATGATTTTCTCTTGGTCCACTTCCAACTTACCCTGCTAACAAGCCATTCCATTCTGTTTAAAGTCTTTTCATGTTAAGACACACATCAATCCACACCTACAACATACCTGAGGAAACAAACCTCTCTCAGGATATGTGCTGTGTGTGTGGGGTGAACATGGCCGGACACGTCCCTTAAACACACCGGGAGGCGCCCAGCGGGAGTGCCGGCAGCCCCTCTTTTCAACACTTCGACATGCTGCACACAAACACAGTTGCCCTTCCCATGGTCCTTTTGTTCCCTATCGTTTTGTTGAAGTTCCTGTCATGGACACTGTCAGCTTTCTCTGGACAGTTTTAACGAACAGTTATTACACTTTTGGACACACACTCACTTAAAAAGGGTATTATATTTTTCCAGGACTTCACCGGGCTCGTCATGCAGACAAAAAACTAGCCATCTTACAACTGATGCAGGAAAACATGCTTGCCGACACAGAATTATAGCTAATGCACTTTAAAGTAATTCAGACAATTAGCTAAGTATAACACACCCAAGCAGCGGCAAGCATCTACAAAGACGTCTAGTTATATTGGATGCATACCTTATGAAACACACTGAATCTTATCTTGATGCAGGAAAATAGATTTTTTTTTTTTTTTTAAAGGCGGTAAATAGTAGAATATGCGGGTTAGCATAGTTATGTATCTGAATATAAGTAGCATGCCAGTCCCAGTAAATGTCAGTTACCTGATTTAAAATATGACCTAAAATGGCCAAAAGGCAGTCGTCTATCATTCATATGTTGACATAAAATTACACGCTCAGATCTACAGATAAAACCAGGAGCAGACACTGAATGCGGTGCATGGTGAGAGTGAGGCGGTGGCCTGGGGGGCTTTGGTAAATGAATGCCACCGAATGAGTCTGCAGTGAAAGGTTATCTCCTTCACTTTCCTTCAGTATCACGCTACTTCCTGTGAATACCTGACACCTTAGTGAGGAGACGCTGCAATGGAGAAGCTCCCAGAGAGCAAATGCATAACTGAAGGGCAGGTTTTCATTCACAAACGGACTAATCCACAAACCAGTGACAAATCACCAACAGATGCAGACACATAAAACATTTTAGACACGTAAGCATGCAACCATTGCAACATTGCTCAGGTTTTAACTTGTGTCCATCACTATCTATCACTGGCAACAAGACAATGGACATATTCTTTACCATTTTGCAAGATACTGCACCATAAATAACCTGAAGCAGAGGTTGACATTGACAACCTGGAGATGTTTACACAAACCTTTGATACCCTGCGATTGAGGATCATTGTTTACATCTATGAACCAGTTTATGGCATATTATGGAATGTGTGTTCTGTAGTGCTACGCCCACAGCTACACAGATCTTCAGGAGAGGGAACATGAAAATGTGTGCCCGCCAGCTTCACCCTCCCTCTTTGGACTGAGCAATAGTTCTCAAACATGCCAAAACAACAGAGATTTCAGCAGTCATTGGTGTGATCTGACACTGCTGACAACAAGTCTGCAATTATGCTGTTTCTAAAAAGATGCCTATCCATCGGCTGAGAATGTAACCCGGTGTCAGTAAGAGTTAGCAGAGATAACAAGGAGTGGGAAGAACAATATTTCACATGCCACAGTAACCAGTTAAATATTGGAGGGAGCAAATCAGCTTATTAAGATTTAAGATCATTGACACATACGCTTACATGGATTGTTCAGTTGTGCCATTTACATGCATTGATCCAGTGCTGTATTGTGAGACTACACAAGGTTAATAATCGAGCTGATGATAGCCAATTGCATAGGTTTATAGCTCGGGAAAAAGCCTAATATTAGTCGATTTGTTGCCCTTTTTATAGAATCATTGCATAAAACTACTTTAATTTCTGAATAAAACACATTCCTGACTCAATGCCAAACATTCATTCTGGTGAATGATTGTCTTGTTTTCTGTTCTGTCTCGTAATGCTAACCTGCAGTACAAGAACAATAGCCCTTTTCTTTCTTCTCTGTACACCTACATGTGCTGTACCGTACATACTATGTTCAGATTTGTCAATAACAGTTTTTTTTACCTTTGACTTCTGATTTTCTTGTTTATTTCTGGTACTATTCGCAACATTCAAGGGTTAATTTTTGTCAACAACCTTTCATGCAGTGCACAGAAGAAAGAAATCTCTTAAATATTTGATTACATGCACTGGCTGTAGCCTGTGAAGGAAGAGTATTGCGGCCCAAGATAGCTGCAAATGACTGAATGATTCAAAAGGCAGTGCAAACTTTAAACTGCCTCCACAAACAGCAACATACAATTCACACAGAGCAGGCCAATAGAAGTACATTTAACAGTGCTCAGGTGAGGAAAAGGACAAACTTATTTTAAAAACAAGTGTGTGTCTCTTGTTTAGGCTTTTTGTGATTTGATTTGAATGTCTTTTCTCGTTGGCCCATGACTTATTGTTCAATGTTTATTGTGATTTTAAAAATACATACATACATTCCGGTGATTGATTGATATTGATTGTTGTGTTTTTTTATCTTAGTGTGTGCATATGTGTAAATGTGTCTTGTGTTGATTGTGTATATAGGATACATATTTGTATACATATCTGTATTGTATAATTGTATATTCGGGATTGTTGGAAACGTCATTTCGATCTCTCTGTCTGTAAACACAACCTGAGCAAGATTGACATTAAAGTTGACTTTGACTAATGTATCAAGCCTGTATTCAAAGGGGTTGATTGTTATTTGGAGGATATCCAGCTCTGGTGGCAGCCGTGTATATTTTTATTTACACAACAGCTCAGAGTTATTACTGGTCATTTTTTGACCTCAATCCAACACTGTACATGATGGCTTCTCCCAGAGGGATGCCATTACAGTCGAGTTAGTCAAAGGAACACAGCGGCGTACAGCTGACTGCAGTATGAACAGCGAAGGAGTAACGCAAGAAAGATGGCTTCCTTTTCTGAACAAACTCATACCCAAATGGCAGTGACTTTCACAGTTGTTATCCTGTACATATTTCACAGCCTGTGCCGTGACTGTGTGTTTTTGACACGGCTCCAGCAGCAGCGGCAGGGATTCTAACAACTGCTGGGACATTCCCAACGGACTCATCTCTTTTAACTTTTCGGTGTTCCTCCTGCTTCCTGATCCTGATCATATACTGCCTCATTGTGGTGAAGGCAACATTCTTCAGTGGGTTGGAAAACTCAGACTCCTAATTGTCGGATAAGCAGCGAGATAAAGACTAAGCTGTGATTACAGAGGGTAAAGCTAAAATAATGTAAAGATTATTTTTTTTGTTAGACTGAGGATATGTTTAGTGTGACATTTATTTAAATTCGACTTTGTCAGATCAGATTACATGCATAGTAAGTTTGGTTCTCACTGAGTAAAGAGCTGCTTGCTGATAGTACAGTCTAATGATAAAAAGTACACAACTAATAATTTAGGAGTTTTTCAATTCTGTAACTAGTAAAATATCTAAAATGACCTTTTCTAAATTCATTGTGATAGCAACTTAAGAGGCTGTACTTCCTGTAAAACTCACTGAAGTTCATTCAATGGTCAAATGTAAGGAATAAATGCTCTTGTAAATAAAGTGTTATGGTCTAGATATATATGTACACATCTATAGGTTTTAGAAAATATCAAAAACAAAAAGCTTTATAGAAAAATTATTCAAAGTGTAATATCTGTGATGAAATAGGCTTTTAAAAATAAATGTCCCTCTATCAATAAAGCTTCACACCACAATAATACGTTTACAGAAAAAATTGTTCTTGGAAACATGTTGATTGCTTTAAGGCGCTTCTTAATCTTCTTGTAGTCATTACAAGTCATTTGTCGAAGTCCACGTAAAAAGAGCCACTAACAGCTCTACTTTTATAGACCTTATATTCATTTCTTTGTTACAACGCATATTCTCCATTCAGTTAGACATTGATATGGTTTAGGAATCCAACACAAATACCAAATGATCTCCGGGTTTAATATCGAAAGCACAAGACAAATGCCACCAAACCCATAAGACATAAATGCATGTGTCCTCTCTAAAAATAGTCTAATTCTGTTCTAAATAGTTTTGCTCCTCCAAAAGCAGCTTTCATCCCGTTTTACAAGCTTGAGATTACCAGAGATTACTGGATGTGACATTATGCATTAACTGAAAAACTAATCTGTGTTCTCACCGGAAGCATCCGACCCGATCCCTCTGTCTGAGGCGGATTTCAGCCAGCTGTTAGCAAGCTGCAGCAGCAGAAGATACCAATGGTTGTGTATAAAAAAAACACCAATGTTTCTGTTATTATACAAAAATAATTGTGACTATTTTCCCAGTTTCTCGCAATGGGAATACAAGAAGCCTTGGTTGATCAAAGTTGGCAGAAATAGCCGGACTTTCAAACAGCGCGCAGACGAAAAGAGGAAATATCCAACACTTAATGATACTGAATTTGCTTATTTTTGTAAAAACGTATTTATTCATTATGATCATAATAATATCTGTCCATCTAAATTATATATATTGTTTTCTTAAATTATAAAACATTAAATTAACATTACAAAAAAAATGTGTACCCTTAATAATACAAATATGATTATTAAAACTAAATAAATATTCAGAAAGGAGATGAAAGCCCATTTTAAAATCCACATTGCGTATTTTGTCTTTGATGCAAGAAGATTTGATCCAAAACTAAATAAATCATAACTCTCTGCCCCCTTTACACTCGCTGAAATTACTTCCCCAATCTCGACATCTTACAAATAATTTTAAATTGCAAGTCTAACTGAAGCCGTATACAGTTTTATGGAGCACTAATTTGTTATATTACAAGCATTCAACTGCATTGCACTGCAGACTTGTTCTCATAGTTCTTATCCAGCTGAATTTAGAGTAATCCCATTATTCTCCACGAGCCCAGACATTATTCTGCATTACAGAATGCTAATTTGTAATCATCGAAAGCTTGCTGTGGTGTGTGTGAAATCAAAGGGCATGTTAACAGACATTCAAAACGGTAGAAAATATCTGTCACAGTAGAGTGGTTAAACCCCTCGTGTAGAACTAAACTCATGTTAAACCACTCATAAAGTGTTTTAGTTCTGTGGTGAAGCGCAGAATTAGGTCCAGAGCTTTGATAGGAGAACATCGATGTAGCTCATCAAAGAGAGATGTTTTTTAATCGAAAGTGGATTTTCTGTTGTAATAGGAGTGTGTACAGTGTAATTCAAGGTGTTACTGTATTCTATCAAAACACAGCTTTGGTTTACACAAGGGAATAACATTTTATTTCAGTGTTTTTCCACAACTTAGAAGACAGGAATGTTGGGATCTCCTTTTCTTAATAACTTTGTGTCATCAATTCTCTAAAGCACTTTGCACTAATAAGCACGACCAAGTTCGGGCTACATGATGGGATGTTATACATTAGTGGTCATATAGGTGACTTCTCTGCCCTAAAAGCATGCTGCTGATGACTAACGACAGAACGACAGAAGGCGCCATGCAAAATTCAAACCACTAGTCATCTTGAATGCTTTAATAGCCCCGCACAGCTGTTCTAAGGTGAAAAGGTTCAATGAGTGTACACCACCTGCCCAGCACCAAATTATAGAGACATACAAGGTAAGTGACCAACTAGCTACTGAAGAACCTTCAAGCTAGCTACAAACCAAATAGTATATATTTTTGCAGCACTTGGTAGGGGCCAAAAGAAACACCCAAGGAGAATAATGATTTCCATTCAATTGGCCAACAACACAACTCCAAATAACAATCGCTGTGTTAGCCATAAGGCAACTGTAACACAAACTGTCTCTCAAGTCAAAATGATGTTGTGATGCTAATCGGATTTGTGAATCTGATACTCACTCTGCAGTTGTAGGACTTAGCATTCTGCCTTTAATATGTGCTGATCATATATGCTATTCAAATATTCAACTGTCCATTTGATCTTGCTTTTACATGGCAACAGATATCATGTACTTATGTTTAACCACTAATGAGGCGTGTGGTGCAGTGGGTTGTGCGTTGGTGTTCGGATCAGGGGGTCACAGGTTCAAACCTCACTGCAGTCAGCAT
Organism: Notothenia rossii; assembly: GCF_949606895.1. Taxonomy (NCBI): domain Eukaryota; kingdom Metazoa; phylum Chordata; class Actinopteri; order Perciformes; family Nototheniidae; genus Notothenia; species Notothenia rossii. Next base: position 8,305,104 of record NC_136907.1, read on the forward strand.
GTCGTTGTGTCCCTGAGACACTTTACCACAAATTGCTCCTGTGGGGATTGCCCACAGTATTTTTTAGTATGTATGTCGCTTGGATAAAAGCGTCTAACAAGTAACATGTAATGTAATGTAATGACCACCAGGGGGGAAGCTCATCTGTCATCACGCATATTGTTATAAGCTACTGAACAGTTTAATGTAAGCAGTGGCTTCATTGATATATCAATAGTATGTTTGCCTCCAAGCCTAGCAATGTATTAATGTTGGGCAATGCCAGCAAGACATTTTGGTTAGGGTATGACAGTTTGAAAAAAGCTTTAGTATTGGTTTACAGCATGGATATTCTTTACAATACCCACCATATCTTTAATAGAGCTGCAACAATTAGTGGACTAATCGATCGTGGACTAATCGATCAAGAGAAAAGATAATCGTAACTATCATAACTATTTTGATCATTGATTATCCGATAGAGTTTTCATGCAAAAATTGAATAAAATGCTGTCTTTTGCTTTAAATCTGAAGATGTTGTGCGTTCCTATATTTAAGGTGTTTAAAGATTTCATAACTTGTTTAGACGAGTAAAGACTGACAATATAAAATGAATCCTTTGTTGGAGCTCTATTCTTCACCCTGATAATTGCAGGGCTGTCTGAGTTCCAGCTAACAGCAGATGTTGCACATAAGTACAATTGCACAATATAGCAGCTGCACTTCACTAGAAATTGCGTGACTAAACAAAAAGTATGTACAAAAAAAATCACACCTAAGAACAAAAGCTATAGAAATGATCCTGTAGAATGATATGTTTGTAAATTATATTCAGACCAATAATTATACTATGTTAGCTTTAAGTTTTGTATTTTAAATATGTTTTTCTTATTGGATAATGAAATGTAGACTGATGTCATTTGAACAGATTGCTGAGATAACAGCTCTTCAAAGTAAATGCTGAGAAGACCAACGTTGGAGTAGAAGAGACATCTAAATTCTTCACTTCTGTTTTAGTCATCTAACCTCTGCAAGCATGCATCATTCTTCAGATGTCTGTGATGTTCTAAAATATATATGAATCAACTGACACTGTAGTAGACCAGACAAAGTATTGGCTTTCACAAAAGGATACTACTTCTACTACCAAACACAAATGCAAACAGATACCAACCATGAACCAGAATCAGTAAAGCTCAACTCTACCATAAGAACAGATCAGAAACTGCGTAATTGACACATTTACATACACAGAAGATAGAGACCCAACATGCTCACTGTGTCATAATTGCATGTAAAACGATGTCTTTAGAAATGTAGAGTAAAAATATTGAGTGAGTGTGCGAAAGCGCCTAATAGGAGAGGGAAATGAGGGACCAATTACTGAAAATGGCCAGGCCCTTTTTTTTCATACATCTTATAAATATACATCATCTTGCCAGAGTAGAGTAGCCGAGCGCAGATTCAGCAAAGCAGCAAGTCTACATCAATGACTCCGAGGGTGTTTCTCAATGTCGAGGACGCTTCCTTGGTAGGACATGTCTTCCAAGTCAGGTCATTCAGAAGCGAGGCAAGAATCCTTCCTGGCCTCGGAAAACGAAGAATTGTGGAACAGGCTAACAGGTGTGTGTCATATGCGAGGCCCCGCCTTAAATGGAGCGCGATTTCCGCCAAAGATTTAGAAATTGGTCCGTGCGCAAAGCATTGTGGGGATTTTAAGACCGCGGAGTCTACACATGTGCAGCCTCGAAATTTCCCGCAACGAAGTACGCCGGCCTTGGTAGAATTTCAAACATCCTGGACATTGGAACAGTCCTTCGGCGGCAATCAATGACGTAGCATCCTTGAAATAGTGGCTCTGGAGCAGCCTTCCTCGACATTGAGAAACACCCAGTGAACATAGAAAACAATCTCAACAAACATACAGTTGAAACAAATCCATGCTTCCTGCTGGTCAACCTCATTAGCCTGTGCCCTTGGCAAGAGACAAAGCGTTGACAATTGAAAACACTTCAATCATTGTTATCTTAACAAACACACATCCTGTACACAACAGTTATCTTGTTGATGATATACAGTAAATGAGTGCCTTTGTCACAATCAACAGCTGCCCTTGAATGCGCCATTAGGGTCTAATGACCAGCCAGCCCTTCAGTTCATTCTGCTGCCAGATAGAGTTGTGGTTTCGCAGCAGAAGCCAGTAGCCATCAGCAGCTGTCATTCATGTTCTATGTCTAACTCTTCTAAAGCAGTCTCTCAATTCACAGAAAGATACATAGCTGGGGGCAAAATGTTGCCTGTCTACCACCTCAAAGCAGCAGCTGCGACCAGTAGGACGGATTCATGATAGAGCACTTTCACAACAACACTGTTACATGCATTTACTTCATAGAAATAAACTGGCTTAATGAGTGATAAATAAATATGAGTGAGAAGTGTGAGGGCGGTTTCAGGGCGATGTGTTACTCCTCGACTCGGATGACCTTTTTCTGTGCATGAGTATTTGCACCGATTTGTACTGACACAATGCTCCCACCAGTCTGCAAACACCCACACAGTTGCATACACAAAATGCAATTATGTAGTTCTCCTCCGTGAGATCTATGGATAGACAAAAAAGCTTCCCAATGTTGCATTACACAGACTTCGGTTTAGACTAAAACACTCTTAAATAATGACAGCTTAAAAAAAAGCAGATTGTATCTACTTGAAATGACAATTACATAAGTACAGTGATGTCAGACTATTACAAATGAAAAGATCAATTGAGCTAGATATTCTTTTTGAAAGTGTATACATTGAAGAAAAATGTGTAATAGGAGATTACCATGATCCCGCTAATTGATATGCTGGCCTTGTGAATCGCACATAATGTCATTTCAGGTGCTAGTCCACTATGAAATACATGTTTTAATGTGTCTGGATTAAATGTTGGACAAACTTCAATGATGATGTTTTGTCATCTGCAATGCCAGGAAACACTTGCAGCTATGAGTTAGATACAGTAGCTGTCTGAGAGGTTTACAGTCAGTACTCTCTTTACTCTGCAGTAGAATGATGGCCAGATACAACAAGGCCTGCTTGAGAAACCGGCAGCCAGTGTGAGAAACATGAGCCTGTTTGTTGTAATCTATATCAGAAGAATAGTATTTTCCTTCCTTCTTTGGCTGGAACCTAGAGCTCCCAGCTGGGTCCTCCTTAGGAAAGGGTGCAGGTGGCAAGCCCTTTAGTTAGCCTGTTTTCCAGGCAGCCGGAAGACAACACCTGCATCACTCTGAGACTTGTACGGTTTCTACTCTCAGTCCCCTGGTAAACACACTTGGGAGCTTTCTTTGTATCTGCACAAGAGGGATTCGAGGCCAATTTTAAATGTGTGCCAAGCGGCCATAGAAGCAGTTTTTGCAAACAAAGATGCATATGCAGCAGTTCAAGTTTAATAGTGTAAACAAATATATGCTTTTTAATAGTGTTTGTGACTTAATATGAAGTAGAGAAGCAGTCAACAGAACATTGTTGATATTGCGTCCCTGCTTAATGAAGGAGGAAGATCAAGAGGCCACGGGAACAACTGTTTATCTGTCTTTATGAAAGGTAATGTTTAGACTGCATGATAAGAGACGAGTGATTAGATCAATTACACTGAGTGAGAAGCCGCTAAACTACAATTACCTACCCGAGAAACTCAAGCTATGTTGTTGGGTACTTTGAACTAAATAAATGAGATCTTCAGAGGCCCAGGGAGCGGGCGTGGCAGCTCTCCCAGGTACCAGACTTTGGTGATTGTGCCAGTGCGATCACGTCACTGACAAACCCTTAGCTTAATGCCAGAAGAATCCACGGGGGAGGTTTGGGCTGTTCAAGGTAATCAACAGGTGATAAGGTCCATTTTGTGTTTCCCCTCTATTGGGATGATGAGTTTAAAAGTCAGAGTGAGTGAGGCACAATCCAGAGAGGGGAGCATTTGTGTCTCATGAGTATCATAAGAGGATTTAAGAAGGCAATGCAGGGCACACATCATTTTCTAGGCCACAACTCCCGAGTGAGTGTGTGTACCCTGTGATGGCAGTAGGCTGACTAGTATGGGACATAAGAGTGCAAAATGAGTGGCTCTGTGAAAGGCACTGTGTTTAAGGATGCAGTCACTGACACCACTTTATAATTAAAGCATAGAGTCTCATTTTACCCACTGGAGAACACCAGGAAAGACACTTTGTAGCATTTGAGCAGCCGACAGGTGGCTCTAGCATATCTTGTGACAGAGCTCCTGAACAGAACATGATTTTTTAAACACTAATGTCTGTGCATTCACGTACACATAATCGAGTGTGCAGCTTACTGCGTGAACACCACTGCAACAATATTCTGCATTGTTCTTAGTCAATTACTTTCAGTGCCTAAATGAAATAATTAGCTATGAAGGAAAAAGAGACAGCGAGAAGCCATTGTTCACTAAAGTAAGTAGTAAGTAAAGTATACTTAAATAAAAGCCTTATTAAAAATAAAATGTGTCTGGTTCGATGTGAGGTTTCTCCCTAAGGGTGACATCTGCTGACCAAAGCCCATTCCTGAACCACTTGTGCAGAAATCTCAAAAAATACTAAAGTGATGGGTGGTAAAGTATATATTCTGATATTTTTAAACAGCAACCCCATCGGTTTCTTTAAGACTACACCACACACTGCTAGCTCTGAGCATGCATAGAAGATACATGTCTGCAGGACTTGGTCTAAGATAAGCTACACTAAAGTGTGGGGTATTAAAGAATTAAAACAGGGTGTGAGCCTAAATATAGCCTGAGAACCAATTTGCTTAGGGCAGCGTGATTTTCCACACGTGATACCGGTGATACAGGCCGCTGTCCCTGGTCCTGAAATTGTACCGGGTCCATAAATGCATGTGCTCGATGTTCAGAGAGGAAGCCGGTTCAATGCGGGGAATACAGACATCTGTATATGCAGACTAGTTAAATATGCATAAGCATGTGCATGAAACGTACAGTATAATGCGGGTTTGCAGGATGCAGATAGTTTGACTACACACCAACTGCAATTCCTCACAAGCAACAGTGCGAGGCGCATGTCTGATGCAGTTCAGGGAGAGAGAATGGGAGAGAGAAAGAGAGAAAGAGAGTTTGATTGATCATGTGGGCTATGGGAGCCTGCGAGAGTTGTCGAAAATTGCTGCATAGACGCCCCTTAGGCACCTATCTGGTACCCACTGACTCGAAACAATACTGTTGCCATAATAACCACAATTCACCAAAGTGCCCGTTACCAAAAGCCCTAAAAGCCAGGGAGCCGTTAACAGACCGTTTATTCTTCCGGGTTGGACTTCACCGGTAATCCACAATACATTAACTTACCGCAGTCCTCACACAAGATCTTCCCAACATCCTTTTTTAGGCTCTTCACACTCGTGTCCCGAGGCGCAAACGATGCCTTGAAAACCAATGGCTCGTCAGTGGGGTCCATGAAAAAAATGTACTTGTGGTTCTTCTTCACTTTGGTGCACGGAGCCTCAGATCCAAATTCCCCCACGGTGACGAGCTGTTCTCGCTCCAGACCCCCGCTGTTAAGGGGCCAAACATCCAGCACTTTGACATGCACACGGTACCGCTCCGCGGAGACGTTCACAGGCGTAGACTGCACCTTGCCCTCGATCACCACGGCGGATTTGTAAACCTGGTCCTGCAGGGATTTCAAACTCGGGGAGTAGCAGGCGAATGAGACCCCGATGACCAGCATGGATAAATGTACTGAATCAAGCCTCATGCCGCCTGCTTTGGCTCGGTGGTCGCTGGTCGCGTTGCGGCAGGGCTCTCTGGGCTGCGGGGCGATGGAGCTGGGTTGAATGAAGAGACAGCAAGTAGGCTCCAGTAGCACGGCAGCGCGGCAGACCTTGCATAAGTGTCCATGCCATCGGGATCCGCTGCTTTTCAAAGTGATTTTCAATGGGTAAACAGCAGCTTTGAAACGGGGGAACCGCGGGACGATGCTGGGTTTCAAATCCAGTCACAGCTTACTGCTAATAATAAGGCATTGTAGGTAGGCTAAGCGCGGAATCGGCGGATTCTCCCCTCCAGAAGATTCCCCCTATGCTGCCATAGTTGCCTTAACTGCAAGACGACGCCACTCTTATCTTTGCCCAAAAATTGCAGTGGTGGGGTACCGCTATGATGGTTTTCTGTATCATCTGCAGCGGAGGGAAAAGACGCAAAATGCGGCAGTGAACCACAAGTTTGGTAGTCCAGTCGCAAAACATAAGCCACGCTTCTTTCCAAAAAATAAAACAATATCTCTGATCGGAAGCTATAACGCTAACACGGCGCCTTCCACTTCCACCGTGGCTCTCTCTCCGCCTCCCCCACTAACCACAGACGGAGAGAAAATAATGCCGATTGCCAAGGGGCTCCGTCAACAAAAACGCAGGATTGGAGCACTGATATATAGGCAACCGATGGACCAAGGGGTCGATCTCCTCTCTCCCAAAACCCAGTTACTGTATGTCAATCACTCCATGGTATTTTATCAGCGGTGATCTCACGTTATAATGAAACAAACGGAATCCTAAATCCACGACTGTCCCTCCTCAGCATCGCATCTTACCAAGGCATTACTCCAAAAAACGAAATATGTTCACGGTGAAAGATGCAGCTGCATATATAGTCCGGTGGGCCTAAAAATCATATGGCTGCGATGACTAAGGCTGCGAAAGCATTTCAGATTCTTCAAGAGACTGTTTTGAATGAGTTTTGCGTCTCATCCCATTAAGTCATGCCCTGCATTCAGGTCACATTCGCTGCTCAGCCTCTGAAAAAACTGATGTTGAAGCACTGCATTAAATCCATACAGCTAAAACAGCAGCAAAATTGGGGTCCAAAGCAACAACAAAAAAACCACTTAAAAATAAAACATTTAAAAAGTAAGTTTTTCTGGGTTTTTGGTATTATATTCTGATTTATTAACACAATATCTCCCATGAAGCAGTTAAATACATGCTAACTAAAGGGGCGGGAAATCATAGAAATATTGACAGTGTGGATGATATCTATAGCAATGTTAACGTCAATGTATGATTGTAATGTTTAGTTTAGTCTAAATTGAATGCGGATACAGAATGTTGCACTGACAGTATTCACAAAGAGCGACATCTGCTGTCCACACAGTATTTATGAGTTATGCACACTTGATGTAAATGCTGCTGTAAATCAAACAGAAAAAAGTACTAAATAATAAAAAGAAAGCACCCAAATTTGAATTCGTTCATACAACATATGCTCAGTGTGGACTATACAATTCACGTGGCCTAGTTTAGGAAAATACATGTTGCAATTAAAGAACCCTAAAACTCAAAACAAATGAGACTCAGAACAAGCAAATGTCTATTGTAAATGTATGAGACACAGCTACAACTATTATCTGTTTTCATCTGTGCGCATGCACCTAACATACCTGTCTGCTCTCCGTGGTGCTGAAATCCTACAAAGCCTTTACATGTAGACTATACATTAGACCTGTATGCTTATGTAAAACAAGGTATAACATATTGTATTATTATGTGAACTGAATCCCTTTTTCCCGTAACAACAACTGCTCATGTGCTTTTTTAAACAACACTAATCACAGAAGAGAGAGCAGGCCCTGACAAATCCAACATGGAGAGAGACACGTAACATATTATCAACCTGAAATTGTAAGAGGTGTTAACAGCAAAGCTTATTTTCTTTTTGAGACAGTGCCCTTTATAACAGTTGCAGAAACTGTTGCCTTACCTGTAACCACCAGAAGGCAAAGCTGCAACTCCTCAGTAGAACCAAGGGGGGGCGCTAGTCCTCGGAGTTCCCACACTGCGTGTTGACATCAGAGGTGAAGCGTGCGGCGTTGAACTTGTGCGTGTGTTGCTTTCTGTGCCACGACTCTCCGTTCCTTGTCCATCTTGTGAAGGAAGCAGAATCAGTCGGTCGAGGTGTCATACAAAGGCCTGGCAGCCACATACATGTGTCTAACGCCTCGCTTGTTCTTCCGCAGCACGCCTTCGATGCTGTAGGCGCTCCCCTCTGCAGACTGAGCGCTGTAAGGTAGGTTATGGGATCTTGCTAGGTTGCAATGACGCTATATGTACATGTCATCTGTGTTGTTACCGCGTCCTGCAGCAGTTAAGTGTCCTAACGTGCAGCCAAGCATATGAAATCACTCCAAAGAGTTATACAGAAGCAGAATAGGCCTACAGCATATGGTCGTGCGTCGGACATAATAAGGGGGATTTGAAGCAGCGTCACTGCATTCCGGTGTTGGGATGAAGGCAAAACTTTGAGAGCAGACCACAAAGGCTGCCCTTTAATAAACTGCGACGACAGATTTGTTTTTCTTTAAAAAAAAAAAAGGTAAAATCTGTGTTAGACGTCATTCAAACAACTGATTCTTCACGATTGAAAAATATTCTGAAAATGGTGCATATAGGCTATCCATTCACGATAGATTAACTAAATTTGACAGGTTGTTTGTTGTGTGCAGTATCTAAGAAACCACGGAACAGAGACAGGGCGAGGGTCCCTCTGCAGCCTATTAGGTAACCCAAGGAAATTAGGCAGACATATCACATGTCCAAGGAAGTTTTGGATTGTAAAGTAGTGTCAAACTCTAAATGTGGATTTTTTGTAATTAGAGCCTAAAGAGAATATTATATTGCACGCAAGTTATTATAACAAAACGAAGAGACCATCTCAGAGTTTAAGTATATGAATAACTTACTTTGCATGCATCCAGGCTCGTGTTTATCACACACCTGGTTCAGAAAAACATAAAACAAAAAAAGATCACGTCACGCAAAAAGGCTAGCGTTGCTTCAACAATATAAATAAATCAAAAACATTTAAAGCGTGGGTTAGGCATGTGTTAGGCGATGAGGGTAAACCAGCAAACGGCTCACAAAGCCTCAGTAGGCCTATTGACATTACAATCCTACGAGGTACATCAATAGCCCTCTTTAATGACTGTAATATGATTGTATTTGCTTGCGTAGATGTTGGTTGATGTGTCTTATACAGCTGAATAATAATGTACTCACTTATTTAACATTTCTCCAAACATTATTTTGAAAAACAAGACGTGACAAATGCTGTGGAGCTGATCAGGAGGCCGGGCGACGTTCGCAGGGCATATCTGAATAATTTCCACAATATGTCATTTGTAAACTTAAATCAAAGAGTTAAAGAAGAGGAATTCAGGTAAAGTAGCCCCCTATAGGCCGACATGCCTCCTCACACGAAGGATGAACCAAATAAGTAGACGAGTAAACTCACTTTCAATAAATTAACGTTATTTCTTATTCTTAGTTTTCAGCCAATGGCTTTTCAATTATCAATAATGAATCCAAACAATGTAGTTCTCTAAAATTATAAGGCATGTTTAACTTGATTTTTTTTCTTTTTTCTATTGCTTTTGCCTTATGATTCCCAGCCAAAAATGGACATTAGTAGCACATATTTGCCATGAAAACCATAATTAATATGAATTACTTTATATTCCATTTTATGAAAAAAAATATATATATAGCATAAATAAATCTAATGAATGTAAACAGTTTAAAGGTATCTTAGTGTGTGCGTCAGACTTCCTTTAGTTCCACTCAGGCCTGCAGGCACTTTATGAAGCTTACACTAAAGAAAAAGTCCACGTTTATTTATCATTAACAATTCTGTCACCGTGGAAATTTGTATTATTATTTTATATATAAAATAACATACGCTGTTGAGTCATCAAAACACCTAAAAATGCTAATCAAAGATCAAATTCCAGAAACGGACCATCTATCATTAGGCGATAACAATATACTTGTTGCCAAATCAAATGTTACAATCATGAATGCTTTCACTTTCATACGAATAAATGTGGCGTGCATACCAAATATTCTCTGAAAGAGTTCTTATTCGGCGTTTTATGTAAAGGATGGTCAGCTGTTCCCAGGGGCGGACTGGGACTAAAAATCAGCCCGCGACTCTCGACCGGCCCACTTCGGTGCCGCCGGCCCACCTCGGCACCGCTAGTAAATTGTCGGGGGTGGTGAATTATCCGACCGGCCCACCTCGGTACCGATTAGTCCCGATGGCCAGTTCCTGGATACTGGCTACTGGCTGTTCCCCATAGCGGCTAAATATCAACTTAGTGCTCATGCGTAAACATCTGCTGCTATAAAATATTTTCATTTGACTTTATTGACTGGAATTATTATCACGTAGCACTAGCAAGTAATGGCAAAGTTATTTGAGAGAAATATTAACATACTTTTCCATATCATACATTCATCCACAGCAGTAGCAAATTGGCACCATCGAAATGACGTCAGAGGCAAAGAAGCTTTAAGTGAAATGTTTGCGCTATCAAATGTGTTTACAGGTGGACCAGAAGGAAGAACATTACAGTGGAGAAAGTTTCGTCAGCATGGGAATAGTATTTTAACAACTGACCAAAAACAGGTAGGCTACATTAAAAGTATCGTGTGTAGCCTAATAAAATGTGTTAAAATCCGTTGATTGTTTTTGTTTTTTGGAGTAGACATGCATGCAAATAGTCAACTGTAATCACAATAAGAAAGAATTAAGAACATAAATGTAAAGCTGTTTGCAATCACATTTGAAATGAATAACAATATGCATACATCATCCTCTTTTGACAAGTCGTGTGTTTATAGGGTCCTACAGTAGGCTATAGGCCTAAACATAGCCACCAGTCTTTATATGCCATATTCTAAAGCACAGTCAATTAGGGGTTGCGGACACAATTTACATCAGCTGTCTTTAAATGCGATTGCAGCCTGCAGTCAGGTAGCCAATATGTAGCTTAACAATGAAGAAGAGGTGGGCCTAAACAGCAGCACAGCCACTCAATGCCACAAAACACTCTGAGCACCTGGACGAGGACACATTCACATCAACCTCACGACGGTAAGCTATAGACTGGCGTCATAAATTAGATGACTGAAATAAAAAAAGTATTTACCTTGATGGTCTCTCCAATGCAAAAGATACACCTGTAAGTAATCCTTTTATTCCATGTGTGCTTCTCGTGAGCGCGCTTGTGGCAGTCAGGGACAGCGTGCTGGTCGTTTAGGCCCAGATAGAGTTACAATGTTGCGAATCTGCTTGTCTGAATGAAAGGCCGAATAAGCAAACTGAAAGAGTTGTTTGTTTTTTATTAATTTATTTTCGTGAACATTTGGATTCTCATATGAATTCAATCTGCAGTAGTTGCTGAAGGTAGGCCCACCAGTTTAACTCGTCTGATTTCAAACCCTAAAGGTTGACTAAAAATCGATTTTAATTTTGACTCGAGGTAAAAAAAAGTGACATTTACATAATGACACCAACTAGGCTCGGAATCCTTTCTAAATTCCTAAAACTACAAACATTTGGGTTGAGGGCTTTTCCCTTCATCTCATTGCCTTGCCAGAAAATTAAATGTTGAATTAAATATGAGACAACGAATTGAATGTGTTTTTGAAAACAAATATAGTGATTTTGCTTAATTCACAGGTGTAGTATCAAGTTTAAAAATAGCCTAATTTACATGCAATGCAGTCATCTGCCATAGGCTATTTAGTATTCCTAGGTCTTAGCCTTCAATGTCGTTAAAAATATTATAAAAAACACGGTGATACTGACTAGCTTAGGGAACGAAAGTCTAATAATTTTGCTTAAGGGACTTGTTTGTCATGACAGAAGTTTCCCATGAGTTGAGTCATAAGAAATGAATGAGTTTGGCAAACATGTGTGTAGCCTAGCAGTAAACTATTGTCATGATACCTTATCATTGACTAATTCGTAATTTATAAGAATATTGAGCATATTGAACATGCACAGAGCTGATGTAACCTGTGTTACTTGGAAAGATGAGCATTTTCCCTCCTACTTTTTGAAACAGAGGGCAGGCTACAGTCTGTTATAAAACCCCCGTCATTTTCAGAGGCTTATCCGGTGAATCGAAACTTAACCAGTGCTAGGTGGAGTTGCATTTCTTCCAAACAACCCTTGTTTCATTTGCGTTATGACATCCTATGATAATACACCCTGTGTGAGGGAGAAAACAGCGTCCTTCTCGCTCTGCATAATGTTTTCCCCCTCGCCTCTTTATACCTCTCTGTGTAGATCTCGCGAGAGCTCCGGCGTTCTCCGTGACTGGCCGTGGCTTTGCAGCAGACAGAGGGAGAAGGCAGGCAGGCAGCATCATGGCGGACAGAGACAGTGGTAGTGAGCAGGGAGGAGCAGCCACGGGCCCAGTCTTCGGTTCCGTGCACCCCGCGACAGGAGGGGCGGGCTCGGCTACCGGGCTCCAGCATGAGACTCAAGAGCTGGCGTCGAAGCGAGTTGACATCCAAAACAAACGCTTCTATTTGGACGTGAAGCAGAACGCGAAAGGCCGCTTCTTAAAGATAGCAGAAGTCGGGGCCGGTGGAAACAAGAGCCGCCTGACTCTCTCCATGTCGGTGGCTGTCGAGTTCCGTGACTACTTGGGGGACTTCATCGAACATTATGCGCAGCTGGGTCCGAGCAACCCGGCTCTGGTGCAAGACGAGCCCAGGCGAGCACTCAAAAGCGAGTTCTTGGTCCGGGAAAACCGCAAATACTACATGGATCTGAAAGAGAACCAGAGGGGTCGGTTTCTGAGGATTCGACAGACCGTTAACCGGGGGCCCGGTTTGGGATCCACGCAAGGCCAGACCATCGCTTTGCCGGCCCAGGGACTTATTGAGTTTCGTGACGCTTTGGCTAAACTTATTGACGATTACGGTGTAGAGGACGAACCTGCAGAGTTGCCCGAAGGGTCATCATTGACTGTGGACAACAAACGGTTTTTCTTCGACGTCGGATCCAATAAGTATGGTGTGTTCATGAGGGTTAGCGAGGTGAAGCCAACCTACCGCAACTCGATTACCGTGCCCTACAAAGTGTGGTCCAAATTTGGGAATACTTTCAGTAAATATGCCGAGGAGATGAAGAAGATCCAGGAGAAGCAACGGGAGAAAAGGGCAAGCGAGATGCAGCAACAAGAGGAGATGCAGCCAGACGATGGAGAAGAGGATTGATATAGATAGCAAAAAAACATGCAAGAATAACGAAAAATAACAAGAGAAATATAATTAAAAACTCTACTGTATAAAGAAAGAAATCTAAAGATTTAACTGTAATGGTTTAACTCCAAGGGAGCATCACCCACAATATAAGAAACCTCCACAACCTGACAGTTATGACATGTTGTCACTCATTGCTGGATGTTATCCCACTTATCCACCATTAATACAGTAACAGGCTGCTAAACAAAGTAATAACATTATATTTGAACATTGTTTCCTACTTGACAAACAATATTGAACTGAGTGTTTTATTTCCCTTATTAACAGAACTTTTGTACCAGTTAAAGCTATTGTAAAACAAAAAAAATGGTGTCTCCAATGTTCAAGAGGAATTATTGCAGAGGACAACCCGTTTCCTTTTCATGTGAGCTAATGACTTCAGCACAAATCGGATCATTTAATTTAAAAAACCAAAATTCCAAAACTTTGTAAGAGGTTGTCACATGTACATGCCATTGTATTTACTTTTTACATGTGAATAGAGATGTGTTTACACATAATTCATATGAGGGCTAGGCCTGCTTCGGAAACCGGTTAGATGTCATGCAGTATAAAATAAACATAGGCATTTCATCAAATGAAATAAGTGCTCTATTTCTCGTGCAATATGCATTGCATACAAATCAAATATATTGAACTGATCAATGGATCTTCACATGATGACGTTTGCCCGAGGCATTCAAAGAAATATTAATATTGTAATTTTGTTTCAGTTTAAATTGTTGCCATGCAAATGGATATATTGTAGACCTTTTTGTGTCTCGTTGTTAATGCAATGTGTTAATTTTAAAGGTACTAAATGTGTAATCGATAGAGGAAATTCTGTGACATGTTGCAAATGGCCTGAATTTGCAGATTACTGAATAAGACAAACGCCCTACACTGATTTGACTTAGTGGTCTGAAAAAAGAGGTAAAAAATCAGCAGAGCATTATTTTGGTTTGTACATCTAAAGCATTTTGTGATCTGTTCAGTCATAAAAGTCCAAATGTTGCCAAGGAGTGCTGTTGCTGCATGTTAATCTGCACTAAGATACATTTAGTTGGTTTCCCTAAAATATTGGCCCAAGGACCCTTCCCTATATATATCTTTATCTGCCTGCAGTGTATGAATCTCAAGTTTGAGTACAGAGTGATTTCCATTCAAAGGCTATGTTGTTGTAGGGAAAGTTGTTTCAGAGCGCATTCGAAAGGAGCAACCTCGCAAACAGAAATCAAAACATTGCCACTATAGGTAGGACCACTGGATAAACCAAGGTGAAAGGGGTTCAATTCAGTCAGCGGATTTGCACATTCCTACAAGTTTAAGATCTCAAGGTGTGAAGTTCAGTGGTGCTATCTGGACACGTAGCACCACTTGAGATTTGTTAGCCCATATATCTACCTGCCGGGGCTGATCAGATTCTGTTTTGGTCTATTTGTAAATATTTGGGCTGCCACGCGGAAAACAACTAGTTCTTAACCAGCTCAGTCGCATCTCATAGATGTGTGATAGCAGTTTTATAAACTCTGTCAGTAAACTCCAGAGAAACTGGCAACAATCAGATACTGTCAGATGTTCCTCAGCATTGAATTAATTGATTGCTCCCAGGTTTAGATGGACTGGAAACCAGCAGACTAGACAGTTATTGACCACCTATTTCTGGAGCTTATGGTATAGCCTAAATGATACCTGATTGGGAGCATCCTCTTCAGCATATAGACAACCTGGTGCCTTACACGCTCTGCATGCTTACACGCTGGCCTGATGCTTTGGATCGCAGTTTGGCTTCTTTTAGTTATCGTTTCCTTTCTTTCTTCCATTATTGTGTCCCAGCCCTCTTGTTCGCTAGCGCACGACTCGTGGTCTAAAAAGGGTTTGTAAAAAAAAAAAAACTCTTAAGAAAAAACTTGGTGCAGAATTCTTTTTTCTGCTACCTTCCTTCTTTCCTAACTTATTCGCCATCCCCATTCCCTAGCCATCCAGGTATCGGCCTACATGTAAACATGGAAGGGGGTGGTCACCTAGATGAGAGGTGATGCAGAGGAGTTGGCTCTTTACTAGCCTAGCGCGTTGGCAGGGAGAGCAGGGGCAGATTGGGAACATTCGGTAGTACGCTGAAACGCTATGAGTTGTTGTTTGGAAGCCAGCCCCCCTTTGAAATGCTCCTTCTGTGGCTTGGGTAGCTATGTGTTAGTTGTAAGTCGCTCAATTAATGGGGAGCAGCAAGCATGTCTTGTTTTTTTTTCGTTTTACGAAGTTTTACCTTTCAGCGTTATTCCACATTATTTGTAATTTTGGAATGTTTGTGCCCACAAAAAAATATATCTATTTTTTCTGTGCAACATTTCATCACTGTGTGCAATATCGTATGTGCCAATGGTGGCAATATATGTATATCAATTAAATATATAATTACTATTGTAAAGCATGTGGCTGAATTCCATGTTCATTTCTCATGAGGAGTTATATGCCTTTATTTGCACTCAAAGCTCCATCCTGGAGGAAATAGTAAACCAAGGTCTTAGCAGCCTGTTGGGTTAAGCAGTTCACATACGTACTTTAACTTGAAATAGAACAATGTCACTGCAAGTATGCCTCTCTTTAGGAAAAAGGTAAACTTGGATGGGTTGTTGAAGGTAGACTATAAACACACAATGGAGTTTTATTTTGTCAAAAGGAAAACTTTAAAAAAAAAATACAGTCAGATCTCCATTTTAGCTTTAAGCTAAGAAAAGGTGCTTCAGTCCAATTCTCATTAAGGTGTATGGTGAACTGTCTTCAGTGGTTGTTGTGTGTAGCACTTTGCTTTTTTCCAGGTTAATGAAATGCCTGACCAATACTTGTTTAAAATGATCTCAACAAAGAATGTCCTTTTTTGTTTTTAAAGATAAAGAAGTATTTGATTTGGTTTTGATGCATTATATATAATTTATGTACATTTGACAAATTTCCAAAATAAATTTAATTTACCCAATGAGGGAAAATCTACATTCAAAATGTATGTGTTTTTTGTTTCATTTCTTGTTGGGAGAAAAACAACTTCCCCAAATGTCGACAATTCACTGAGGAAAAGTATGTTTAATTTTGATGTAGTGTTGTCCACAATGTCTACATTTACAATGATACTAATTACTAAAGCTTTATTTTACAGCCTTTTAAAATGCAAACTTTGCAATGACAAGTTACTGATTACTTGTGTCTTAGAGATTTCTACATAAGTACTGTATGTATAATACCAGGCTGTAAAATAAAGCATTACCTTGTTCTCTAATCATCTGGACTATGCTATTTGTGACTATCCGTTTGCAAAGAATGCTGTTCTTTGAGCTTTACTTCTCATATAAGGCTATAGAAAACGAGAGCTTGTTTATCAGCACTAAACAAACCTGCATGTGTTTAATGATACTTAAAAAAAATATTGTTTTAAGGTTTGCCATAGTGCTTTCAAACACAAAAAAATATTCTTATGTGAATACTTGTTTTAAGCTAATACCAATTTATAAAGTTGTGTGGATTTGTAGTTGCAATTTAGATTTCTGTTGTAAGGCATTTTACTGCAAACTAAGGTAGAACATGATTTGTAACATACACCAGGCTTTCTCTTTCACCACAACAGCCTCAGTTTTGCTTGTAACTCTAATAGCATATGTGTTGCTAAAACAGAGACGCATAATGCTTGCCAAAATGTTATACGGATAAGTTGTACCTTCCAACACCACAAACACCCCCTCCCCGTGGGGGTCAGAGTTCATGGTCTGGAAATGCTCTTAAGACATTTCTGCAGGATATTTATTTGCCGGGTTTTTGTTGTGAAGTCGATGGTCTCTCAGCATCTTGGCCCCCCTGCTGGACTGGATGAAGGATACAAACACTGAAGGGGATGTGCTAAATAAACTCCAGCCCATCTGCCAATTCACCTTTTGTTGTTTTATCCAAAAGCCCACATAGGATTAGTTTAGGTCATTACAGCGATGTTAGCTCAAGTGCATCAGAACTGCTGATGAACGTATTTAAACAACCCAATTGTTGTACAAGCACAATTTATTCTAATGAAAGAGTTTCGGTTTCCCTTTATTTCTAATTGTGAGTGTGTCAGTCATGCTACTTACAAACACAATGGCAATGAATACTCAGGATTGCTGAGGTTAGACTAAATCAACAGGTTTAGTCGGGTCGAGCTGCCAACATGCTCACTGAGAGAACAACTTGATCATGTTCATATTTTATTCCTACTGCAACATGATCATCAACTAAACACTCCCCGAGTGTATTGTAATGTGAACGGCATGCAGCAATGTACAACATCCTGCCTATTTGTGTTCACGACCCCCTGCATGCATATTTATTTAATGCTGCTGTGGTGTTGAAGGTCTTCTCTGGATGTGTCTAAAAATGCTGCAGTTGCTTTAGCGTCGATTCATCTTTGTTATCTTGTGCTAATGCCGGAGCAGTTTGGCTTTGGTGGTGACGTAATTCATAGCAGTCTTCTCTGGTTTGGACCACTAGAGGATGCTCTTTACTTATGAATAACAGGCTCAGAAACAAGGGAGAGGAGAAGAAAGAGGAAGACATGTGCCTTTGGCTTCACTCGTAACATTAACAGATTTTTAAGCTTTCAGTTGCATGTAATATACATCCGTTTAAAATCCCTACATGCTATTCAGTCCACGGTTTGTTTTAGTGTCTTAACTTTAGATGGATGCTAAAAGTCCCTGAAGAAAATGTTAAATTTACACCGTGTGACCTCATGATTGAATGTCACAGTAAACGATGACATTAACGCATATATCGAGAAATCTGTCATGCAAGTAGAAAGAAATGTTTTTAAAAAAAAAGTGTTGGTGTAGATAGAATGTGTAATGATGTGAACATACATTTGTCCTTATGTAAACACATCGGAGAGAAAAAATAAATAACTCGGTTGTGTCGTCTTAAAGGGTTCCTTTTCCTGTAGTGTGTCGTATAGGTTTTTCTACAGAAGAGATGTAATACGTGTTTTTGACTTTATTTGCAGAGCTGATGTAAAACATGTATTTGAATTTGTTTTGTGGGAGGGAAAGCAGTGGTGAAAACGGAAGATGTTCCACCCTTTTTTTTCTCAGAACTTCTTTAATGTGTGAAGTCAATGTGTGAAGTCAACTTCCTGAATTGCAGTCTCCCCCTTGTTTTAAATAAAGAGAGAAATAGACAGAAAGTGAGAGAGAGAGAAAGAGAGAGAGAGGGAGGGAGATTATGGAATGCTGTGATGTCATCAGCCCAGTCACACACACACACACACACACACACACATACACACACAAAGACAAGGAGGACCCACGGCGCTCTGACTCTCAGCTTAGTTAGCATACTCTGCTGTGGAGCGGCTGTCTACATCCCACTGTGAGTACTTCAGCACATTCTACCCTTCTCTTACAACTCCCATTTGTCCTGTATCACGTACGCTCTCCGTTCCCTACACCCCTATCCTTGGGTTTCCTTCTTTGCATTGTGTCTGGTAATCTGTATTCCTCCAGTGTGATAGTTCTCAGTCTGAGACAAGCTTTCTTTCCCTCCAAGTGCTGCCTATGTGGTAGCCATTGTTTAACTCCCCACTGTGATTTGAGGAGTCCATTGCAATCCCCTTGTTAGAGAAAGCCGGCTCATGTGCTCCTGGGCTATGACCCTGTTGTGTTTTCTCTTAACAACCAGAAACTAGCTATGTTAAAATGGAGCCGCTATCTCGTGGGAGTTAAGGGGAGAAAGGAACATGGGTTTTGGGAAGGGATGTGTGGTGGGAAGGGGGAGGAGGGAAGAAAGAGGGGGGCACTGATGACAGAAGCAGTCCCATTCCTTAGCAATCTCCTCCCATTCTGGGCTACAGTCTCTGTCAGTTTAGGAACAGGGTTTGGGCTCTTCCGTGTTCATGAAGGGAGGGACAAGACAGTTGCCTTAAATACACTTTCCATAGGAATGAAAGAGAAAAAGTTTCCCTAAGGTTAGATCAAGAAACATAGAAGACATTGAAAAGTTTTAGAGTCTATAGGCTACAATGTAATCTTTCAAATGTTTGTTTCAAGTGCTCTCCGTTTGTTTTCTTTTTAGATTATCCAAAAGATGACCTCCACCTGTCACCACAACACAGAGCGGAAACAGGATGTTGTGTGTGTTTGAGTGAGTGTATGTGTGTAAGATTGTACCTCATGTACAAAAGCGTGTTTGTGAGGAAGAACATGCTCCTTAGTTCATGAAGAAGACTTTCATTAAGAGAGATTTTTAGGAGAAAGAAGCGGTGCAAGACTTCTTCTGATGACTATAAAACCAACACTCTCCACTTCAGAAAGCAGCTGGCCAAAGGACAGAGCCCCCTACCTCCTAAAGCTTTGTGGTACGAAGTTAACCCCACCATTCGACCGCCGACATGCTGCAGCAGATTTTAAAGGACATGTTCATCGACCCTGATATGCTGAACGCTCTAAATGAGGACCAGAAGAAGACGCTGTTCCTGAAGATGCGGCAGGAACAGGTACGGCGCTGGAAAGAACGGGAGGAGAAAGAAGGGGGGGACGCTGAGTGCAAGCAAAAAAAGCCAAAAAAAGGTAACGACACATCTCCACCACTTCACCTTAGTGAACCTCTCTTCTTTCTTCCTGTGTGCCCACCTCAACAGGGTGCAGCTTCGAGTGCACCGTGACACTTTTGAGCAAAACTTTTGAACAGAGAACTTTTTAAAGAATGTCAAAATGTTTGTATTACAGGTTGTGAATGACGTCCTTTGCTGCTGTAGCTCATGTTCCCCAACAGCTGTTTACCTGAAGTCCATTTGGCAAGTTTAACTATTCCCTGAAATACAAACTTGGGCTAACAAACACCAGCTGCTCCACATGAATGTGTATGTAGTGCAGTGTGACATGAGGACAGAAACCAAAGAGCACTTTAACTTCACCAACATGAAGCTCTATTTCTATCTGAAGTCCTAAACAATTACGGCAGACTGATGGTGTCGCTGGGTTAATGTTGACATCACACTCAATGAGGATGTTAACATTTACACAAGGGAAGTAAAGTAGATGTCAGGGTAAAATGATATTCACTCTGAGTGTGTGAGTGCTTTATTAATAGTTTTGAGTATGAGGCAGTGTGTTTATGCGTTGGCATGCACATCATTTCGATTTCAAGCTCTCACTTATATCATTTTGTTCCCAGTCACACCACACAAAGTGAGCCTAAGAGCGACCGATGACAAATATCCACTTGATCAGAGTTGTCCCTCATAACCGGAATTTGTGACCGAAACATAACCGGAAACTTGTGTTTAATGGAAACTAGATGCAGATGACGAGAAAAAAAACATGTGGGCGGGGATAACAGGCAATGTGGAAGTTACATTTGTTTTAATAGGAAGTGGCTTCTACTCAAAAGCAACAGTCAACAGTATACATGCAGCGATCAAACAAAAACAACCAGAAACTCAGGAGGCCGTGAGTTTGCCCTGAAACTGGTTTGACGTCTTCTGCAAAATCCTGTCTGTCTGCATTTTTCTCCACGGTGTCAGCAAGTACTAGTATGAGAAACGAGTGGTGTAAAAATAACACTGACGTAACAAATGTTGCTATTTTAATATTCCAAGGAAGGATTTTTATTGTAGATGATGAATCTAACTACAAAAAGTTCCCGGATGCCTACTTGCATTGAAGATAATAACTGATATTTCCAAATGAAATACTCATATTATGTTAATGGTAACCTACACATATGATATCAAACAAATCACCTTTTGTATGCTTTTGGTTAGTTCTGGTTATATTCTTTCCACCTTCTTACACTTGTTTTTAGCGTGTAATTCATTTGTATAAAAAGAAAGAAAATGCACGATAAATAATGTTAAAGATGAATGTGGCTAATATCCTTATTTAATTCTTTAAATTGTCTATCGATCTCACGAGAACAACATTATACAAAATGTATTTGTCATGTAGTGTAAATCAGATTTTGCGACCACCCTATATAAAACAACACAGCTGTTGCTAAACATCTTGTTTCAAAGTGACTTGAAGCCAATTAACACGCACTGAAGTTGGTGTGTTGACTCTGATTAATAGAGTAATGTGATCTTCCTTGTCTTGACTCACAACAAAGGTCTTACTATATACTGTGGCTCAGAGTGAGAGAACAGAGGCTTTTTCTATCTCTCAAGGACCAATGCAGCTGTCTTTAGGCTGGATGTAGACTGCAGGCTGAGACTCACACAACTGCTCTCCACACAGTCTGCAGAGGAAATGGTGGATAGTTGGTGTTTCTGTGTAAAAATAGGAAGTGAGTCAGTTCTCAATCCCTCACACAATTAGCAGGGAGCGAAACAGGAAGCGTGCAGGAAATGTATGTGTGTTGGAAAACAAAGAGAGTGTATCTAGCGAGCCTTGTGGGAGGGCTCGCATGCTAACTTTGTTTTTATGCAGATGATGAAGCCGGCGTCTCTCTAGGCTGGAGTTAACAGTGTCAGTCTACTTTCTCAATCATGGGACTGTTGCTGTTGTTAGGCTGGCTTTAGGGTTGTTTGTGTTTATGTATTCTGTCTCATGACTATGTGCTGGGCTGTTTGTATCCCTGCGTTTATGTTATGTATGCAAACTGGTGACATTCACATGAGGCAGACATGGCTCAGTGTAGAGCTTCTTACTTTGATCAGATAAGCTGTTCTTGAGATGTTGAAAAAGGATATCATAAATTGTTTTTGCACACTGTTTAGGACATTTGACAGTTATGTATTTATAAGAATCTGGTGATATGACATCCATCATGACACAGGGAAACAATTTTAAATATTGCTATATTTTGCGATACTGTAAGCAACGTGTGAGTACAAATATCACAGTAACATCCAACATCACAAAGGTGTTCCTGTTAACTATTAAATAATATAAATAATACAGTACAATGAAGGGTTTTAAGAATAGATGCAGTATCAGGGAACATAATGATCAACTCAAGTCTGACAATGTGTTCTTACACTCCTAATGGCAGCACATTAATCCTCCTAATGTGCTTTACTCAGCTGACAGGAATCATCTCGCCTGACAATGGTGTTGTGGTTGTAGCTGCCGGATGGCGCTGATAAATGTTTAGCCAGGTATTCTCTGACTGCTGTGTTTTCGTAGTCATCCTGGTATGCCCTGCCTCAATACGATATACAGGGCAGGCTGGCAAAACCAGTTCACTATGAACTATGTTCACTATGTTCTCCTGTGTTCAACCCAGCAAGCTGTCACCTTCTGAACCCACGTCAGATCCCTTGTCTCTTCAAGTCACTTCTGCATGCTCCCAAACAATAGTCACAAAGCAATCACATGGTATGAACGTGTGTGTCCTATTGTGTTTGAAAGCTTATGTGGATTCAATGTCCTCACATACAAAAAAGGAAGTGTAACACCAAATATCAGGTATGGATATTTTAGGGTTAGGAATTTGGAAAATCTGAATTATTTCATATTAGTGAATTAAAAAAGTTCAAGTTAGGCCTTTTTAAAACTAGATTTATACAAAAAAGGAGGGCAGTGCTGCTTCCCCCTGTCCCCTCTTCTTGAATCATCTATAGGTCCTCTCTTGTGTGTTTGCATTCTGCTGCCTTGCCCCCACCAGCTGTTGCTCCTGTCCATCTCTAACCAAAACAGCAGACTCAACTTATCAGAGACACTGGTGGTTGACAGTTTACTTCAGAATGAACAGAGCCAGAAGGGATTATCTGGGATATTTCATATTTTAAAAAGATTAATTGCTAATTTTCAGGTTTCATATTTGTATGTACTGTAGTGTCTCTCCTGTGACATGTTTACATGCTTTAATGTTCAAAAAGCTCTTTATTGTTCTCATACTGCCTGTGCTGCAGCACCCCTTTTCACCCTCTGTCTGAAACCAGAGCCCAGTCTACTCTGATTGGTTAGCGGGCTCTGTTATGATTGGTAAACTGCTTAGAAATGTCCCACCCCTTATTCTTTCATGTACATTGTTTTGGAGCGCTAGCCCATAGAAGAGTGAGTGTTACACATAGGGCTGCTCAATTAATCGTATTTTAATCACAATTACGATTATGGCTTGCAACGATTACGAAAACACCGTAATCTAAATAAAAGGATTATTTAAAAAAAATTATTATTACTTTTTTATTTTTTTCAAATACTTTTTCAGTTGAATTATACTTAAAGTTCAGGGTAATCAAGTGTTAAAAACATACTGTTCAACAAATAATTCTCCAATAAATGGATGTTTTCAAAGTAAATGGATAATCGTTTTTTTATAATCGTGATATAAATGATTGACCCAAATAATCGAGATTATTATTTTTGACATAATCGAGCAGCCCTAGTTACACAGTGATTTCATTATGTTATGGAAGTAAACAAAGGAGTCCAGTGTGTGGGAGAGAAACTTACATTTGGGATTCAAGCCTTTGCACAAAAATCTGTATAACACACTGCAGTAAAGGGAAACCCCCCAAAATGAATAAGGCTCCTTTTTAAAACTGGAAAAGTTTGGAGAAAGTGGTATTCTTAAAAAAGTTGATACAAATGTGCAACTTTTGGCCAATTGCTGAAAAGGACACATTATAAATCTTTCCATCATTTATGTCTGTTGGATTTGTGTGTTATTTCCTTCCATGACGTGGTCACACATTTTGTTTATTTGATCCTTCGTTGTAATTATTTTCTTATCAGCTCAGTGTTTTAATGGCCAATTAACCCACATTTTGTGTGTTTCCTCCAGCCAACAGTAAGAATGTGAGCTGGCTGCTCGGACGGGATGGAGACGTGGCGGTCCTTGTGATCGGGGAGTTGGATGAGCTGAGCTCCAAATTCATCTCCTCAGGATTCGTAGAAAAGAAGTCGCCAAGTCTACAGAACAATGCACAGTAATACACTTCTTTTTTTAAACACATACCAGACCATGATTTGATAGATTACAGCCAATGAATGATCTGTAACCAAAAAAACATATATTTAGTTTCAATTTGATATCCGGAAGTTTCTTTGGATACATTATCATGATACTACAGTATAAAGATAACACACATTCTGGTTAATAAGGAGGTATAACTTTGTCTGATTATGTTTTGCAGCCATCACAGTATCTTGAAGAGCAGAAAACCAACAGAACCTGTTAGGACTGAGAGAGAAAACCCCACCCCTAAAACACAACCTGGTATTTCGCTGGATTTAAAGGTGTGTACACTATATGTTTGTCTACGGCAAACAATTATGCTGTACTACTTTCCTTCTTCATGTAAAATGACTGATTAGCCTCTTTACTATTTAGTCAAACAAAACAACCTGATCAAGAAAAAAACATTATTTGTCTAAACTGTTCTTAAGACTAGTCGTTTTTGTCTCATTCCCTCAATGGAAGACTTTTTAATTCTCTTCTGTTACCTGACGTGCAGTTTGTGAAAACTAATCAATTAGCCTTTTTGAGCATCACTTTTCAATTATTCCTCCTCATACATTTTTATTTAAGCTTCTTTTCTGTGTGAAAACAAGCCCTCACTGTGCATAATTTCCAAGGTGGTGATATTTTATGTGTGCACTAGGAGGTGTGTGAGGTGTTGATTTTGTGTGTGTGTGTGTGTGTGTGTGTGTGTAATGGGGGGGGTAGGCTCCTTTTATTCACACTATCTTATAAAGAAATGCGCTGTGTTGTCATGGCAACCTTGCACACACTCACTCAGTCAGAGCGAGCCAGGCGGACGGTCTCATCTGGCCTGACCACGATTCATTCAACCACTCAGTAATTTTTTCCTGCCGCTTACCCCACCCACTGCACAGATATGTTCCAGTTACGTATGCAATCATTCTTCTAACTCTTATTTAACTCTGGAAACTCTGTTCTTCCCTGCTCCCTGAAGTACTGAACTGACTCAAAGTTAAGGAGGATGACGTGTGGCCTCTAGTATCATCTAACATGGCACTGTCTCTCCCAACAGGGGAAGTGTGGGGAGTCGAGCCCGCTACTCCCTCTGCCGGTGAGTGGGAGCTCCTCGTCTGCTACAATTTGAGCTCTGTGCTTGCATCATGGCCTGTAACACTTGTGTAATGTCTTTGTTAAACCCACAGGTGTCAGTGAGTGAGCATCCTTCACCTCCAGCTGCAGAAAAGGTATTTTCAAACTAAAGAGTGTTTTAATAGTCTAGTTGGTAGAAGGGGGTATCATGCACCCCCCTGAAATATACTTCTAATCAGCTTTTCTAGATTGGAAAAATTGTGTAGAAAACGATTAGCTATGTTAAAAAGTTGGCAAATTGTCCCACGTATATTTTTTCGCAAATTAGTGTTTATTTACCCTATTTCACTCTTTTTACACCTTTCACTATATCTCAGCCATTATTGCAGATAACTGAACAAATAAGGTGTCCAGATCCATGTTTTGAGGGTCAAGGAACACAATAAAACTATTCTTAAAGTGATCACATGTGTCTGTGGCATGCTATTATGCTAATTAGTGCCGCCATTACAAGAAAATAGAATATAAAGGTTGCTGCAATCCAGTTATAGAATTTGGATAATATACTTCTTATAGTATAGTTTATAAAGCAAAGAGCAACTTATGTTCTGGTGTCAAGTTCACTCAAAGAGACACTCTTATTACTTTTTTAATTTTATTATGCATGCTTAGGTAACATTAAGCTGTCTTTGGCTCTTTTCTGCCGTAACAATGTAAATGTCTCCTCTGTCGGACTAATAAGGGGATTCTGACTCTGATTGAAACCCAGTCTCACAGATCACAGCAAGGTTTGATTGATTAACAATCCTCTCTTTTGAGACGTGTCTTTCTTCTACATGGCAGTCCCACCCCTTGTGAGTAACAGGAAATGGTGGTTAGTAGGCCAGCTGTCCCCGCACTCCCAGCCTCTCTTCAGATCAGCTTTCTCCCAGCATTCTGCCTCTCTTTTCCCCCCCCCTCTCGCCTGGGCTGCCGCACCCCTCACAGCCCTCTCTCCGGGGAACAGCTGAACTGAACTCTCCTCCCTCTGGCTCCATCATCGCTCCAGCCTTGGGTTGTCCGAGGAGTGTGCTCTCCATCTCTCCCTGGCTTTCTTTCTCTTTTATGTGTTTTTATATGCAGGCAAGTGTGTGTGTGTACGGTGTGTACAGCTGAATCACAGAGGCAAGGCGGGATTTCCGGACTGCCCTAGAACAGATGGTTGATGAACTTGATCGGGGAATTAAAAAGCCATGAGAGAGCGAATGCGTCAGTCGCAGATGGACGGGATTGTGGGATAGTCTCTCGAGGTTTGGGCGCGTGAGCTCCCCTCTGTTCTCTGTTTTCCCCTCCTCTCTGCCATGGAAGGAGACGTCTCTCCCTCACTTCCTATATCTGCACCAGACTGCTAGAGGCCTAAACTCATCCCTGAGCAAGAATGCTGATGTGGCAGTGAGCACCCACACCTGTCTGACAGCCTCCCTTTCCAAGATGCATTATCCTGTCGAACGTCTTGTTTGTAGGTAGAGTGATTTGTTTCTGGAAGCAGGAAGGGGGTGTTTCAGTGCTGCAGATGTATTCTGTTGGTGAGAGCCCCGCTGCAGGTTTTCTCCGGTTGATTTAGTGAGGGGAGGAGCCAGAGAGAGGAGGAGAGAGTGATTGTTGATTAAGGGGGCGTAAGATCAGGCCGGAAGATTAGCGAGGTTGCTTGATTTCCAAGTCACCTTATAATTTTCTCCCACAAATAATCTTAATCAGCGGTTATAGTTCTGTGTGTCTCAGCGCAGTCATTGGAGAACGGTAATTTGGTGAATCGTTTATCCAATGATTTAATCAAACTTGACAGTAATTCCACTGTATGTGAATAAGCTGTCAACACTAATCGCGCTCTCCTGTCCTCTTTTGTCACTCTTCCCTCTGCAGCCCGAGCTGGAGTCAGCCAGTGCGACTGAGGAGAAGTCGGCTCCGCAGCTCTCCATCTGCTCCAGGCCTCCCATGAGAGCCAGCCCTGTCAACGTGAGACCAGCTTCTGCAAATGCTGCACCAGGCTCTGTCAGCCCGAGACTCTGCCTCGCAAATCTGAAGCTGGCCACCGCCGCAGTGTCCCCTTCCCCCGGCAGCAGCACTGTCAAAACAGACTCTGGCTCCACCAAAGGGGGGCTGCACCCACAGGAACCTCAGAAACCGAATGAGTCACAGGGTGGGAAAGGTGAGTGAGCAAAGCGTCACGAGGAAGGGAACACGATGGGGCTGATGTCAAATGAAATAAAATCTCCCTCTATGTTCTTTTTAATCTGGAATTGTTTTCCAGTCAATGCAATCTTTTACTTGTTTACACCAATAGCAACGACCTTAAAGAGGCCCTGTTGTGCTTTTTGGGGGGTTTCCCTTTCCTGTAGTTTATATACGTTTCATTTAAATGGTCTGTAAATCCTGAAGTTCTCTCCAGAGGGATTGTCTCTCCCCCACAGTCCCCCCCCTGCCTGAAACCCCTACTTTGTCTCTTAAGTTGATTTCTGTAAGAGTGAGTGTTGCATAGTCACATCACCATGCACTCACTCTTCTATTGGCTGGCGCTCCAACAAGTTGTAAGTGATATGCTGAAGAAAAAAAGGGCCTGGACACCTTTTTTAAGCGATTGACCAATCACAACAGAGCTGGCCAACTAACCAATCAGAGCAGATTGGGCTCTGGTTTCAGACAGAGGGTGAAAAGTGGCGCTGCAGCACAGGCAGTATGAGAAAAAGAAAGGGCTTTTTGAACATTAAAGCATGGAGACGTGTCACAGTAGAGGCACTACATACTAATATGAACCTGAAAATTAGCATGATGGGGCCCCTTTAAGAATAGCTGGTGTCATCATGGACACTGCTAATAGAAACATCTATTACATTAGGATAAGGATAGGATATAGAATCAGAAAGGATTAAGATAGTCTCTTAGCTATGAAAGACTGGACACGGATGTGAGTTGAACATTTACTCAAGTTTGCATTCAACACAAACCACTGGTTTAACAAGAAAACCATTTTTCCTACTGCTCCTTCTCTGTGAGCAATAATGGCTGCGGAGAGCTGAGCAGTCTGAACCAAAGTCCTTACTAGATAGGTTTCTCAGTGCTGCGGCACGTAGGAAGGATTTATTTCTCCGAACCCAAAGTGCTCGCCAAATAGTGCCTCAGCCCGCTGGAATCTTTATGTACTGGCAGAGTAAAAAGAGGCCTGCCCAGAGGGGGAAAAGCTTCTGTGACTGGGATTTGTGACATCGTACTGCATCGCCCCCACACACCTGCTTCTTTGGTAGCTTCTCTATTGTCAGTTAGCATGGAAATTGTCAATAAACACTCTTGCTTGGTTGAGGTGCCAAGATCAAGGCAAGGGATACAAAGGACAGACTGCTATAAGATGGGACAATAGTCCTTCAGATCAATATTACAGGATTAAGGATTCAATGTGGGCTGAAAGGAGCATGAGCAAAAGAGCCATGTGTTTTTTATAGTTATAATATGAATCTCCTATTTCTCCTCTGCTTTTCAGTTATTTGGCATAGTTAGTACGCAGCTTGTATCCCAGAACAATAATAGAATGAACACTGCATTCACTTAATATCAAATTGTATATCATCATAGTTTTACGAAAGTTCAATATGAGGGGTACTACTTTTTGAAGAAGAGTATGTTCGCTTACATTCATCAGAGCGTTAAATAATATCTTTATATTTTAGTAGATTGCACACAAGAGTATATATATTATCATCATTACACCGGTTGAAGCAGGTAACTTTGTCTTCGGGGACAGTGGTGGCAAAACGGACCAACTCCATGCATTACATTAAACTGGTGATCCCATTTCACCCAGTTTTTCACAAACCAGTGGGAAAACTGACTTTTTTCCTCTCTCTTTGTGTGTATCGTGGTCTATATTTCTTGCGTATCCCCGCCTTTTTCCCATGCAGTTGCTCTTAGTTTAGAGTCAGAATTGTTTTCTTTATTACAGATATATAAAGCCTCGATATGGTCATTATTCTTACAGCATGTTGTGCACATTACTTCTAGTTTATTTTTGTGATTCCCAGACTTCCTGTCTGAGCACAGCAACCAATTTCATGAATTGACCAAACACTCATTCACCATACAGTGACCCAGTTATTTAGAAACATGAGGACCGTTGGCTAAGGGGTGAACTTAGCACCATCCAGTGGAAAACAGTGATACTGAATAGAAACACTCCAATTGGATAGAGAACATGATATCCATAGGGTCCCTCTGCTGGAAAAATGCACATCCTACAGCCCACTGCAAACACACGCAACTGTTCTTGGAGGCTATGGGAAAACACAAGTACAGCTTGTACTCTGTGGGAAAGGTGTCACTCTGGTTAAGAGTCAAAACTAGCATTGCCTCATTGGCTCAATATCATGCTTTAGAAGAATTGGGAGGGATGAAACCCTCTTTAATGGTCACACATGCAGAGCACACAGCACACAGTGAAATGTGTTCTCATCCTAGTACCAGGAGTCTAGTACTAGGAGCAGTGGGCAGCTATTGTACAGCGCCCGGGGAGTGAGGGGGGAAGGTGGGTGTCCGGTGCCTTGCTCAAGGGCACCATGGCAGGGCAGGAGGGGAACTGGGACCTCTCCAAGTAGCAGTCCACACTCCATCTTTTAGGTCTGGTCGGGGACTTGAACCGGCGACCCTACAGCTCCCAGTCAAAGCCCCTTTGAAGTGGCTCAGTCAGAACCACTGAGGGACATTGGCTGGTTTAATAATGGCACATTTACACTGCAGGCCTCGCTCGGTTTGGTTAGGCCTTATTAGACCCGGCTCACTTTAATGCTGCGCTCACATTACAGTTTAGGAACTGGGGTAGTTACTATAGTAACGCAGTGTAGGCGGGGCAATCGGCTTTTTGGCGGGCGGAGCGACGCTGCATACAACTGCCGTGACGTCATCTTCAATGCGACACAACTCACAAAACACACAACAACAATGGAGGATGTGGAAGCCATCGTGTCCTTGCTTCTTGGTATGTGGTTTTCTCTTCTTAGGTTCACTGTTTTCAAAAATGCTGCAAGGTTCACCGTTTTCAAAAATGCTGCAAGCGTCCCTTAATATATGCGACACTAGGGATTAAGTCGCGCGAGAATTGTGACGATTCTCTCTGACCAATCAGCAGTCGTCACTAGTTTAGCATATTCCGCCCGGTTGTCTGCCCCGCTTGTTGGATTCGATAGAACCACGATTTATTCGGGCCAGAAAAAAGGTGAAAAAGTAGCCCCGGGCCAAAACTAGGCCAAGTGGAAGCGCAACGGGCTCGGCACGCTTAAAGCGAGCTCCGCGCTGCAGTGTGAATGCGCCTTAAGGTAGTTTCAAATTAACGCTGTATTAGAAAGGAATTGACACGTTATCATTTTCCTTCAGATCACTTCCTTCAGAAAACATACCACAGCAGCTAGCATGTTTTCTAACATTGCAATCCTCAAACTTTCTTCCTCTCTTTAGTTTTCATTTTTGAACATTTCTGGCACTTTTTTTGTAGATTTTGGAGGCCGGGCAAAACTCTACAAAAGCCAGACAGAAGAGCGCTACCAAGCTCCTAATATTATCCAGAAGAGGCGTTATTCTGGAAGTATTTATGAAATCATGTTTGCTTAGTTTGGCTGAACGTACAGTTGAACAATCAAATAGTGAATTTCTGCTCCTAACACACGTACAGAGAGCTCAGCGCTGATCTGTCGATTGAATCAGGAAAATTTTTCAGACAACTGAAATGACTAAAACCTGCAAAGAATGAAGAAACACAAATATATAATTCCAATGAATCATTGTTGCACCGGCGTGTTTATGTGTGCGTGCACCCACATAGGTGGCTGGATATGACACCAGTGGGCAAAACCAGGGCAATGAATAACAGAGAGATGAAGGGAGTGGAAAGGGAAAGGAACAGCTGGTGTGGTGGGAGTTGAGGTGGGCTGAACACTGCTGGATAAATGTGTCTTGACTGTGGACAGAGAATACTGACAGGGTGTCTGTCCTTGACAATGGCAGGATGCTTGTTCAAAACGAGGAGGAGGCCGATTAGGATAGGGCTCATGCCTCGGCTGTTTTCTTTTGAATGTGGTAATGACAAGGATTCCTGCATCCTGCGAGGAGAGACGGTGTCCCACACAACAGTTGGAAAATATGAATTTAATAATTAATATGATGGTTGCCATAGTACAACGTTTGGAAATGTAGTTTTATGAGATTGAATGAACAATTGATTCAATAAAGCACGTAAGAGTTACGTTTTGGTTATTGTCATCACCGTCAAATATCAGGAAAGAGTTTTATGATGGTAGATAGAATAGAGTTTTGAAAAAGGATTGTGTTTTGATGACAGTCAGGTCAACGTTTAAATAGTCAAATATGGTATTACAAAACGGCATCATAGAAACACTTTAACCAAAGATATTTTAAGCGCAGTGTTTATTTACTTTATCTCTCTACTTCACTATTTGGCTTTTCAGCGTTACATGTCATGAAGTGTTTACTATGCGGTCAATGTTGACCTAATGAACTGCAAACTCCCTCAGGAGGAAACATAATAGATTTTTTTTCCCAGCCCACATGAAATGTATTTGAACCAATCTACTCATTCAGAAACACCTTGGTGCTTTTCCATTCTAATCTGAAAATGAGAGCCCAATTGACCATTTTAAGCTTTGTCTAAAGTTAAGTGTCATCTGCATGAAAGTGAATCCACGTATTATAGTTCATACTTCAGATAACAGGGGTCAGTCTAAGTATGTTTGTGTCATATAATATTTGCATATATGCGTGAATACGAAAGTATCAATCTCAAGCAGCTGGCGGTATGTGTTCATATGTGTGTGTGCGTGCGTTCATCTTTAGAAACCTTTCGTTTGTCTGTCTGTCGGTCGGCTTTCCTCTCCTCTCTCTTCACCTTCAGAGGGAAGGACACACATTCCAGCGCTGCTTCCCGAGTCTAGCCCTGGGCGACGCTCAGCCAGAGCTGATAAGTGACAGGGGCCCCAGCCCCCACACAGGAGGGCCCCCCCCCCCCTCGCTTCAACACACACACACACACACACACACACACACACACACCTCCTTTCCTCCCTGCCCTTCAGTCCACAGACATGCTGCTCGGGAATTCTGCCCTCTGCCCCACTTCAGCCCCCCCACCCCCTCGTCCGAGCGCCGCCCCCCCCCCCCCCCCCTCCTGTCTTTCTGCCAGAGACGTGGAGGTCTTTAAAGAGATAGATTGGTCTTTAATTTTTGGTGCTAGCCTGGTCAGTGACACTGCTTCCCGCCCCCACCTCCTTTGTCTCCCTGTACATTTACGAGCTGGACTGAGATGTGAGGAGTGGCGCTTGAAGGCTCAAACGGGAGATTAATCAATCTTGACGAGTGATTTAATGCAGAGATTCTCTTTCATTTTAATAGGTGTTTTCGCAGGTAGCTTTAATGACTGTTTCCGCTGACAGGGCTAAGAGTGCAGCTGCTTGGGAGAGTTTCAGGCAGAAAGGCGTGGGGTTTGAGCAGTTTTGGGTGTGTTAAGACAGGTTCGTCAGGTTACCTGTGGGAGGGTATGAGGTTTTGCTTCAAGAAATACTCTGATTATAAACAGTATCATTTATATACAAATCTCTGTATATAAATGTGTTATTTATCCACAGTCCAATGACAATAACACCAATCCTCCCTCTGCTTCACTTTCTGTCCCTCCATTAAGCATTCCTCTCAGACCTGCACCAAGGCTCTGAGCTAAAAAAAACCTCTCTGACCACGAGTGTGTATGTGCCTCTGCGTATCTCCACGAGTGTGTATGTGCCTCTGCGTATCTCCACGAGTGTGTGTGTGTGTGTGTGTGTGTCTGCGTATGAGCTCAGTGCGTGCCTGAATGTGTGTCAGCCTCAATTGCTGGAGCCTATCCAAGGTTTCCGTGGTGACCACACAACACAACGAGACAATCAGAGGCAAGCCCACGCAGCGCGGCGAGAGGACATTAACACAGGAACTGCGGGTCATGGGGCAGAGGAAGGCAGGGCAAGACAGGGGGAGATGAAGAGGAAGGTGGAGGGAGGTGTTAAAGCCACAGGGGGAAGGAGAGAGAGAGAGAGAGACTGAGAGTGAGGAGAGCAAGGAAAGTAAACAACAATAAACAATAACACAAGCTTCAAGGCAACTTTAGGTCTTCCGTGCACTCTCATGGCTACAAGACATCAAGAGCTTTAAAGGTTTCCTGGCCCCAGGTGTGTGTGTGTGTGTGTGTGTGTGTGTGTGTGTGTGTGTGTGTGTGTGTGTGTGTGTGTGTGTGTGTGTGTGTGTGTGTGTGTGTGTGTGTGTGTGTGTGTGTGTGTGTGTGTGTGTGTGTGTGTGTGTGTGTGTGTGTGTGTGTGTGTGTGTGTGTGTGTTGTGTGTGTGTGTGTGTGTGTGGTCAGAGATGGCTGCATGCGTGACTGAACCCAATGAGCAGGAGGACTGTGCCTGTGTCTCTCTTTCTGTGTGTGTGAGTGAGCATGCTCGGACCTGAGTGTAACATGAGAATGTGTGTGTTTAAAATTCAACTTTTATAAACTGTGTGAACGCTTGTGCGTGTTTTCACTTTGTCTGTGTGTGACTATGAGTGTGCGTGTGTAGCCGTGCACGCGGGCGCTCTCACATATCTCTGTCCCCCGGGGATGACGCTAAAAATATGTGGCTCCTCAAGCCTTCTGGTGTCTGAGCAGCGTCTGTCTGCTCTCCATTGCCGTCCCTGTGGCCCTCCCTCCCTCCCTCCGTTACTCCTGTTCCCTCCATTCCTCCCTCAATTACACCCTCTTCCAAACACAGTACCTCAGAAAGCACACACACACACACACACACACACACACACACACACACCAGCTACACCCAGCTGTGTCCCTGTACACTTCCACTGAGGATGACCTCTGCTCAGCCTGAGTGGGATAAAGGGAGACGAATGAAAAGCAGCAAAAAAGCAGGTAGTAAAGAGCGAGGAGAAATGTAGGCGCTGTTTTTACAGAGAGGAAATTATCGGGTGATGTGGGAACACTTCATTCCTGTTTTTGCAACAACAGCGTACATGTGCTGAGGGAAACTCATGGTTTATCGGTTTTAAACTCCTTTTCACCTGGATTTCTTATTCTTATTCTCCCAAAGGTCGTGTGTTTCCATCTGCAGCTACGCTCTGCTGTAGAGTACAGTCCCTTTGAGACAGTCCAAAAAATCATCCCAGCACATTCAAGAGAAAAACTGAGAGAAAATGCTAATGAAGCAATCGCTTTGTACTAAAATCCCTCCCAGGAAGTTAAAAAATAAAGTGTTATTCTGGAGGAAGAAACGGAAAATACACTTAAGAAACAAAGATTAAAATATATTCATACGATTTTTGAAT
Organism: Notothenia rossii; assembly: GCF_949606895.1. Lineage (NCBI taxonomy): Eukaryota > Metazoa > Chordata > Actinopteri > Perciformes > Nototheniidae > Notothenia > Notothenia rossii. Next base: position 8,339,539 of record NC_136907.1, read on the forward strand.
GAAAGGTTCTGAAAATTGTGTTTTGGAATGAATTTTTTGTAATAAGCCAATTTTGAAAAAAAATGAAGGGGCCCTATTCTGCTCATTTACAGGTTCTTATTTGTATTTAGTGTCTCTACTCTGACATGTCTCCATGCTTCAATGTTCAAAAAGGTCTTTATTTCTCTCATACTGCCTGTGCTGCAGCACTCTTTTCACCCTCTGTCTGAAACCAGAGCCCAGTCTGCTCTGATTGGTTGGCTGGTCGGCTCTGGTTTGATTGGTCAACCGCTTAGAGACCTGCCCCTTAGCCTATCACATACAATAAAGGCTTCTCAATTCTCTAATTTCCCCTCCTCGACTCCTATCCTTGTGAGGAGGCGAAGCAGCAGGCGTTAAGAGAAATGAGAAATCCTCTGAGCGGTCATTTTAAAGAGACGTCTATTAATGATGACAGGAGGCACAGCAGCCCTCTGTCTGATGGACAGATGTGTTCATGACAACTTATATATTTACTTTTAATTCATTCACAGTGCGGTATAATGAGACAATAACAGGCTACAGATGCGGACATTTATATAAATATATACAATTTCAGAATCACTTATGAGAGCACTCTCATAATAACACAATCAAGGGGGGGGGAGTGTGTGGGAGTGAATCTCCCTCTGGAGAGAATTTGGGGATTTTAGCCTTGGCAGACCATTTACATGCACACAAATCTATATAACAAACTACAGGAAAGGGAAAACCACAAAAAGCAGAAGCTTGAGCGGAAAAAATGCTTTCCTATTTAAAAAAAAATAAAAACAATGTAGGTGTACTAATCACTTCTCTGTGCATGAGTCAGAATGTCACCCATGGAGTTGTTTTTTTAGATTTTTGTTTAATCTCTCCCTCTCTTTTTTCAGATCTAGGTGCATCAGAACCGTCTAAGAGGGCTGCCCCGGTGGGGGCCGGGTCGTCGGGGGGGGCTGCAACCTGCGCAGGGCGCGGCCGGGTGGCTCAGCTGATGAAATCATTCAGCACCGAAAGCACTACACCCCCCGCAAAGAACCCCCCTCGCGGCATCAAGCCTACTCTCCCCACCAAGCCAAGCCACTTGCGTCTAACGACCACACCTACTGTCAGGTAATCCTCACACACTGATGCACAGGCGACAGCTGAATCCCACAGATTCAAACAAAGCCACACTGGACGATGTCGGACCCCCAACATGGAGCCTCAGCCAGTGGGATAATGGGATAGAGAACTCCAAATATAAATTAAAAAAGAAGAAACTGGCAATGTCTCCATCACCCTAAAGCACAGCAATGGAAATGCTTGAATGTAATGGTTTTCTTTTCTTTTGGATGCTGCAGTACTGTAAACACTCTTTGTGGGAAAGAAATTCCAAAGCAATTATTTGCAATGTATTTTTCCAGGGAAATGACTATCACCTGTATTCACACGTCGATGCTTTCCACTTGGTGTAAAATGTGGGAAAAATATTTTTTTTTGTAAAATACACAAATCCTTTACAATATTGTTTACCAATGACATTTTCGACCGCTTATGAGTCAGGTTGAGCTCATATAGAGACACAGGACAAAAGATAAGGCATGGGCAGACATAATGGGGTGGAATATGGCACAGTAGGGTCCTCCTTCATGTGGCTGTCTCCTCTTTGGGAATACTGCAGGGTTGTTTATTTGTCACAATGCAATGTATGTGTCCCTGTGCCACCTGGCTGCGACCTGTTGTGGACCAATGACAGTGCCAAATGCCTCGTCTGTCAATCCCATTGGATCATGTTAGACAGTCGCTGCCAAATAATCCTGCTCGGTGTTACTCTTTTGCAATTTTTTCAGTACTATTTTGGAGATGTTTGGTTGTACTTTTTCCTTTTTACATTTTCTATAGGGAGAAAGACGTTTTGTAATGGAATATTTAACATTACTACAATGCTCACTTGTACAATGAGATCATTTTTATCTTTGACGTCAAGTTGTATGGTGCAATCAAAGAAACAATAAAATTGTGTAACTTGTACACCTTGAATCTTTTGTTTTGTATTATTTTGTCTCTGTATGTAGCTTCAATCCTCATCATTCTAAACTGAGATAAAAAATGTTTTTAACTAATTGAGAAACTTTGATTAGAAAGCAAAACCACAACAATCACAAACGGCATCAAAAACATGTGCATGCTTCACAAGGGCCAGTATTTAATAAAATGTTTAGCAGGGCCACACATGTTTCTTGTTCCGATATTAATATGAACAATCAGTTAATTCCACATTTCTGAGGCATCAATTACATTTCATATCTTTAATTTCCATTTCAGATTGCTGCTCCTAGTACTAGGATGGGTTAAATGCAGAGGCCAAATTTCACTGTGTGCTGTGTGCTCTGCATGTGTGACCATTACAGAGGGGTTCCATCCCTCCAATTCTATCTATCTGTAAACTCAGCCAATGTTGCAGTAGGCGTATTTGTTTAAGAAAATCTCCGTAGCAAATGTGTGTGTGTGTGTTTGTGTGTGTTTGTGTGTGTGTCCTAGCATTACTATACTTGTGGGGACCTAAATCTGTTTACACAGTCACGTGTGGGGACTTGCCTCCCTTATGGGGACAAAATGTTGATCCCATGAGGGGAATCATTAATTTTAGGGTGAAGATGTGGTTAGGTTAAGAGTTAGGCATGTGTTGGTTATGGTTAAGGTTTGGATAAGTTTCCAGGAAATGTGTGTGTGTCAATGTAATGTCCCCTGTGTGTGTGTGTGTGTGTGTCAATAGTCAATTGTTCAGTCGTTTCGGGAAGTTCAAAGGACAGTGATTCATTGAGACTACTCTCCAAAGCACCATCATCATAGTTTTATTTCTTTCTTTTGAACAAACTTTCACATTTGTTTTCATTACCAGTCATTGTCTCGGTCAAGAATGGGAATAAGAAGAAGCTTAATTAGGATATGTTCTGCATGTGGAACCAGATGTGCGCCCCCCCCCCCCCTTCGCCATCAGATCCTAGAAGAGATTCCTCTTTGTTTTTTTCAAGAAGACATTATAAACATCTGACAAACTGCTGCTCTGATGAATATAACTATTGTTGGTTTGTTAAGATTATGTTTGGGCAATCTGTGCGTTTATTTGAAAGTGACAGTCGAGAGAAACAGAGAATGTGAGAAAAATAAATGTTGGGAATGACTCGCTGGGTTGGAGCTTGATATTCATTCAGAATTTGACAGAGTACAAACAGCAGGGTTTTTAGCAACATTTATTTTATATATGTTTCATTTTCCTATTCATGCTGGTAGGAAATAACAAACAAAAAAAACATTTAATAATTGATTGTATGGAGAGTTTAGGAGTAAAACAAAGGCAAACACAGTTCAATCGCTTAGATGGTTTGAACTTAACTGATAGGAAAAAATATCCTTTAAATGCGGTGAACGTGTGGCTTATTAATTTCTCATCTGGGAAAAGACCATTCAAAGTTTATACTGCTGCCACTCAATATGGTAAGCTGATTTAAAACCTTGCTGTTCAACATGTGTGCATATGCAAAATCATTACTTTGTCCAGCTAAACGCATGTGTGTGTATGTTCCCATGTGCAAAGTCAATACTTCATTATTTCAAAACGTCCCTGTGTCACATCACAGGAGAAGTGATATGTCTCTGCTAGAAAAAACTTCAAGCAATGCCCTCCTGTCCAAATACACATGGATCTTCTTGAATATGTGTGTAGGCCCTCATAGAGGTGTCACTAGCTCACAGGGAAGCAATATGTGCATGCACTGTTTACAATCAAATGAACAGTAGGCTCCTTATAAGGACTTATATATGAATGATTTTCACTTTAAAGCACACACTGCTGCAAAACGCTGAAGCAGACAACTGTGAGATGCCGCCCATATCTCTGTTTCCCAATGAGCCCAACAATGGCTGTGGCTGTTCTCTGATGCGCACAGACATCGTCGAGCAGTTTCCAGGAGATATCTGTGGCAAGTCCCTTGGTATGCCCCCCCCCCCCCTCACACACACCCCCCCTCCTCCCCTCACACTTCTCCTGTTCATCCACCGAGCCTGGCCACTGCTGTCGTCATGGCCCTCCGACGGGAGATAAAAAAGGCTGTTGTTGTCTCTCCTCGCAGGAGAGATGGACGCCTGTTTCTCTCCTTTTTTTTTTTTTTCCTCCTGCCTCACTTGCTTCCCACCCACAGAAAAGAAGAAGTGAAGGGGGGAGAAAAACAACAGTGCAGAGGAGAGAAAGAAAAAGCTATGCTGCGTGCTGTGGCGTTCCACCACACCACCAATAACCCCCCCCTCCTTCTCCTCCACCAGACCCATCCACAGCACCCCCAGTAGAGAGAGAAAGAGCGAGAGTGGAGTGGAGAGGAGGGAGGGGGGCCGGGGCCATGTGATACGGAGAGCATGCGGGCACAGCTTCACCCCCAGGCAGAATGAACGGGGGCCTGCTGTGTCTCTCCTGCATGATTAATCTGGCTGAGGGGCAGGAGGACTGCCACAGCCCTGCCTGAATTAACTCCCTACTCTCCAGGTCCGCATGAACACACACACACACACACACACACACACACACACACACACACACACCAGCACTACACCCATGGTCAGATTCAGGTTGATAGTGCTTCGTGTGTGTGTGTGTGTGTGTGTGTGTGTGTGTGTGTGTGTGTGTGTGTGTGTGTGTGTGTGTGTGTGTGTGTGTGTGTGTGTGTGTGTGTGTGTGTGTGTGTGTGTGTGTAGGTAGGTAGTAAAATAATACCTCTAAAGTTGATTCTTATTGAGGTATCTGATTCCGGCTCCATTAAGTTTAACTGTATACTTGTCTTTGACCAAGGGCACCGTCTCACTGGCGTTTATGCACTGACACGACACTAATCCTTCAAAGAGTGCCATGATGGTCGGCCGCTCAATGGTGTTGGTTTTTAAGGTAGTTCTGGGTTTCTGTGAGTCATCCTCTCATGTCTCCCAGGCAACATAGTGGATGTTTTCTGGATCCGTTCTTGTCTTTTGTGTAATTTATTACAGGCAGATGGTCCAGGAAATGTGGCTAACTCTTCAAATTTCTCCCTGACAAAGAGTATCTGGCATGTGATGGTCAACATTTCAAACCAGCATGACAGATTCTGAGGAGTCCTGTCATATAGTCTCACAATATTACACTCAGCTAATGTAGACGGTGATGTCGGAAAATAATGTATACTGTCCCACCCACGACTGGCAGGCCTGATTTCTTCTGTGGTTGTGTTTTAGTGTTTCTGTGAAGCAGGAAGTGCTGTGAGGACGGGGTATTGTGCAACAGGGGAGACGGAGCATCCAAAGGGAGGCAGAGGGTTAACATCCTGCAGTCCGCTCCACATTAACTGGAAAGGAATGAAGTGTCAAGCATGTTTTCACCACAGCGAGACGGTCAAAACCCAACCCCCTCCTCCTCCCACCAACCACTCACCCCTCAATCCTTCTCCCCCACATCACCCTCACGCCTCCCACTCCCAACAACCTCCCACAGCCATGACCAAATTATTTTCCAGCCTCCCGAGATTTGCCGTGCCAGACAAAAATCTGCAGCGCACGCTCAGCCTCTCTCAATGTCGTTCTGAAACCAGGAAGAAAAAGGTCCTCCATTTCACTAACTTGGCCTCAGTTGAGCTGGCGCTTTGTGTGATTACTTGACAGAGGTGAATTGCTACCAGCCATACAACTTGCCCGTCTGTGTGTTTACTTTCTTTATCTGAACAATGGCTTGTTAAACCGCCATGTTTTGCAAGAATCAAATGAATCTAGATTCAGGTAAGGTCCTGATACAGGTGTTCTGCTTTGAAAGGGTTGAATGAAAGTATTGAAGGAGGCAATGAGAGGAGAAGAAAGCACAAGACAGAGAAAGAGGACGTACACTCAATGATTGAGAGAATAAGTGAAAGGGGGAGAGGAATGAGAGTGAGGAGAGACAGAACGAGGGAGGGAGAGAGAAAATAAGCCCCACCAGTGAGCAGGCCACACAGCCCTGCCAAACTGCTAGAAAAAAAAGCCCCCTCTGTTTTATTTATAGTGCGCTGTATCCATGGCAACCGGAGAGGTCAGGCAAGCTGGGCCTGCGCTTCACCCTGCTCTGGGGATTAGGATTTCACAGAGGTTCTCAGATGTGAGGAAGGTGGGCTCGAGCAACTCGCTGCTCGCCAACGCAGCCCTCCTGCCTTTTGGTGAAGTCTGGGCCCTCCGAGGGAAGAGAGGGGGAGCAGCCGGGAGTCATGGGAATACTGTGGGAACGGTGGTTTGTGGGTCTGGGAGGAAGGCACTAGCACGCAGGGGAAACGTACACGCACGCTGGCAGTTGCGTGCAGAGCCTGTTTCCATTATGTGCTTTCTGTCACATGAACGCTTATTGGAGTTTTATCCTTTTTATGCTTTGTTTCTTAGAGCAGAGTCAAAAAAGGTCATGCAAGGTCATGGGAAACTTTTTCTTTTGGCACGAATGGTACTGTTACTGTACAGAAACGACTAATATTTCTGGTTATACAAGTAAATACAACTGTACAAATGGTGATAGATAATCCCCAGAAATTCTAAGATCATTGTGAAAAAAGTTGGAGCTTGGCTAGAGTTGTGTTCTCACAAAGAAAGCTAAATCATTTCCCCCGCTTTTTTCAATATTTGCAGGCTTGTTATTTTCATCCAAAGAGAAACTCCTTCCAAAACAGCTCAGCCAGTTGGAATGAAGTATTTGGATGAGAGAAGCAGAGAGAGGTAGAGCGAGAGTGAGAGGGTTAGAGAAGAGATGAGGAAAAAGCTGATTGCCCTGCAGGAAATGCACGGTGTGACTACAGCAGAGACCTCCAGATTCCTCCTGGGGCAAAGGACGTGCGTTGCTAGGAGATGGTTGTTGGGCTGGTGTTGCCATGCGTGGATGCTGTTCCCTGCCATGCTCTGATGTGCAGCAGGACAAGGATTCAATACTCTCTTAGGGAGCATGTGTGAAAGGACCTCAAGAGCCATGGAGGAAAGAAAAAAAAACTGTGGTCCATCATCATCGTCATCATCATCAGGGACTGTTAGTAATGACTTCCCCTGTCTCTAGGGGGGCACTCTTAGCACCTGATCAACAGAGCCAGCTTTCACTCCCTAAAACTGTGACCAATCCAACGTCTGTGGTCTCCAGAAATAGATGTCACAGGCTCATGATCATTGGAGTCGCCTCGGAGGTGGTCATTTTCTTCTCCTTGAAGCTGCTTATGAGGGTAAAGGAGGACAAGATGTCAAAGTATAAAGAAAGCAAGACATTCAAGCCCCTTGGAAATTCAACAATGGGCTCAAGTGGTAACGTAAAAACCAGAAAGGTTAGTGCAAACAGTCACCACTTAGAGTATAAAAGTTAGAAAATAAGTTACATAGATTTATTCAATACCAAAGATATCTTTGCAGCAACTCCACAAAGAGAAAGAAAGAATATCTATGCTGCCTTCAGAGATCGGGGAACAATGATCGCACTTATCCAGATAAGGAAAAAAAATGTTCCCACACATACCTGACCATGTACACACATAGTGAGAGATTAAAAGGAGGGACAGATAAGAAGGTGGCCCATTCAATGAGATAACCATTCAGGTGCCCGAAGACCTTGTTATTCTTAAACGATTTAAGTTTGAAAAATGTGCCAATCATTCAAAGGTGAACTTTAGTAACCTATAACATAATGGGTTTTAAACATACTCTTATTGCTGACTGGTGAATTCAAGCTTTAAAGAAGTGAAACCCCAGGATGAAGGAAAATGCATGACTGCAATAACATGAAATTACATTT
>NC_136907.1:8347521-8459729 GCF_949606895.1 Notothenia rossii
CAAACATTAGTTATTCATGGTTCTCTCCTCCTTGATTTGATACTGTCGAATTGTTTCAAACAAAGGGCATCAAGAAAATAACATGGTGAGAATGAATAGCATGAATAGCAGATTGTGGCTGCGAGGGAGTGCGGTCGTCTTTCAACCAGAAGGTTGTGGGTTCGATCCCAGCCCATGCAGTCAACATGTTGATGTATCCCTGGGCAAGATACTTAACCCTGAGTTGCTCCCGATGGCATGGCCAACGGTGTGTGAAGGTGTGTGAATGTTAGGTCCTAGAGTAAGGTACACTGCTCTGTATGAAAGGGTGTGAATGGGTGAATGTCATGTAGTATGTAAAGTGCTTTGAGGGGTCTTAAAGACTGGTTAAAGCACTATATACTGTAAGTACAGTCCATTTACCATTTACCATTAACAATGGTTTAAACAGGAAAATTAAGTTCAAGCTAAATTAATAGCTTGATGGCAACGATCTATGCACTTGTTGTAAGCCACAAGTAGTTTCATGTCAGGTACAATAACAAATGAAGTCAAGAAATCAGTGCAGTTACAATTCAAGTCAAGTTGCAGGTCTTTTTTTGATTTTGCCAAGTCGTGACTGGAGTGACCCAATTTAAAAGTCATGACCACACCTCTGCTACTCTAACATACTGTAACTGCAACTCAGGGAAGGTGTATCAGTTGTTGTGTCACTGTTTTGAACAGCTGGCAGTGGGTATATAGTATATGTTTATTCCTGGGAATAATCCTCTCCTGTGCACAATAACTGATCTGTTACCAGAAGTGAGAGCAGCAGCAGCAGCTTGTTTGAAATCAATACAGGAAGATCTCAAGAGTTAGCGTGAGAGCTCACAGCCACTTTGGCTGTACACATGAAAAGACTGGTTACCTTCAGAAACAAAAATAAAGCTAAGTATTGGTAAAAAAAAGAAGATGTGTACAAAAGCCAAACAGGGGCTTAGTGGGGACAAAGAAGAAGGGCAAAGACAACTCTAGTTTGTCCAAACTTTTGCAGACTGTTGTGTGTGAATGCTCAGAAGCTTATGGGGATATAGTGTTGGTTTGAGGTCTGTGGAGCAACAAGGTGATGCAGATCCAATTACTGAAATACACACAAGCTCTTTTGTGCACCAAGTCTTTCTGATGAGTGGAGCCCCCCATATCTACGCCCACTGCGCACTAAACTTCCCATCCAGATTTGAAAAACAAATGCAACAAAAACTGTTTGATTTAATTTAACAAAAACCTGTCTACACAAGCCGTAAAGATCCTTCGCGAATTAATCTTATGATTTAACAAAATAGAAAAATATGTTGGAATGTCTTTAGGAGAATAATTGACTTCGGCTTGTCAGTGTTCAAAATGAAGACACCTTGTGGCTGCACGACTTTGGAGTGAAATATTTTCCTTTCTGTCGTGGTTTTGGCCACTCTGTGTTTTGCCTTCTGTCCATCTCTCTCAATGGTATTGTCCAAACATTCTGTTGATGTCTCTTTCTGTTTTGCTCATTTTTCTTTTTCCTTTACCAGCACAGGGTGATTGGGGACTTGTGTTTGTCTGTGGAGGCGAGCTGCAGCCAGCTCTGTGAGGGGCTCAACTTGGTTCTGCTCTGGTTCTGGTGTTGGGCCGAGCAGAAGGCCCCCCGGCTCAGGCCCGGGTCCAGGACGGGCAGGACGGGCAGTAGTGGAACGGACAAAGGACTTCATTCTCTATGGGGGGGAGGAGGGGGGAGAATGGTAGGATGAAGGGGGCGTTAGGAGATGAGGAAAGTGAGAGAGGGAGGGGGGCTGGCGAGCACAGCGCAAGGGGTCTTATCCTCCCGGCTCAAATACATGCCACCAGCTGCTGCCCCCTTCCTGTGCTTTCATTAAAAAGCCTCCCTGTGCTCCGCTGGGTAATCCACATGCTTTACTGAAAAAGTGTGAGGTAAATACAGTATGTCTATCCATTTTCCACTCTTACCATCTCTGTTTTGAGGTCTCCTTCCCAATGTTACTCCCTCTTTCTCTCTTTATGTCATGTGCTCTGCTGGGCAGTGGCAAGCAGTCCATTCTCTGCATGTTTCTGCGTGTTTCTGTGTGTGTGTGTGTGTGTGTGTGTGTGTGTGTGTGTGTGTGTGTGTGTGTGTGTGTGTGTGTGTGTGTGTGTGTGTGTGTGTGTGTGTGTGTGTGTGTGTGTGTGTGTGTGTGTGTGTGTGTGTGTGTGTGTACCTGTACGCGCGCCCATGGAGTCTGTCAGACTCTCAGCGTTTCCAGCATTCAGCCCAGAGCCAAGGCAAGCATTGCCAGAGGGAGTGCCTGCAATGTAGGGCGCCCAGCGATGGACGCAGGCAGAATATCAACGCCACACGGCAGACACTCCTCCCAGCAGCCCACCTGCTGACTTACGTGATCCAAATGTGAGAAGGAGGAGGGTGGGCGGGGGGGGGGAGAAGGTAGTGGGGGAGGATAGGCTGCGGGAAATTGCCAGGTAGTTTCCAGACCCACTTCCCTGCGTTGCGCCCAATTAATCAGGGCTACATCTGTTGGATGGACCTCTACCCCGAGGGGAGGGGTGGAGCGGAAACGTTTGTGTTTTTGTCTGCATATGCACACACTTTTGGTGTTTCTGTGCATGTGAGTGTGTGCGCATGCTACCTGTGAGAGTGCACAGTGTACGATTGCAGTTTTGTTGGTATTTTCTGGCAATGCTTGGAGCAGGTTGTGGTTGGGGTTTATTCCAGCCTTGTAGTCAAAGCTAGAGCCACGGACAACCTTCACTAGTTCACTGTCCTCCTCCTTTTACTTATTATTCTCCAGGTTTCAGTGTCAGTTAAACCCCCACCCATCCCCAAATCCCCCTAATTCACACACACACACACACACACACACACACACACACACACACACACACACACACACACACACACACACACACACACACACACACACACACACACACACACACACACACACACACACACACACACACACACCCCTCTCTGTTTTGCTGGGCCTCGCAAGGATCATTTTTCAGCACCTGTGCTCAGTGCGTGTGTTTACTTCCTGAAGCTTCTGGCACACCTGGACATGAGATACCCCTCCTTGTTTCATCTCTGCTCTACAGTTTTTTTTCTTTTTCTTCTTTCTCTCCCCCATTTGGATGTTATGTCTCCAGTCTCTTTCCAGCTCTATTCATATAAATAACAAATGAAATTGAATAATGTGAGGCCAGTCAGTATGTAAGTTTCTACAGGGAAAACTGCAGATTCTGCTGGTTTCACTTTTTGTATAGGGTCGGATTGGATGCACACACACACACACACACACACACACACACACACACACACACACACACACACACACACACACACACACACACACACACACACACACACACACACACACACACACACACACACACTTTCTTACAGGGTTGTTTGTACTTGTATGAAACATCACAAATTAGCAACTTTTAATAATCCGTTGATTTAGAAAGTGAATTAAATTTGACTGCAGTCTTTTTTTGCAGTTTTGGTCAATTCAATGCGCTGAGTAAATTGATAAATCTGGAGTTTCGGTTTGAGAGAATCTTTTGACTCTCCACTATGAGGACGTGTCCTATCGTGTCTTGGTGCGTATTATTGCGAGTGTGTGTGTGTGTAGCTTCCGATTCTGTGTGGAGGCCTGGCATAGTATGGTGCAGTGCAGAGTGGAGAGGAGAGACAGCTGCCCTGACAGATGCCGGGAGGCAGGACCCCACTGGGAAGCAGAGGGAGGGAGCTGGCACTGTCTCACCCCAGCGGAAACACCATAGGCTGCAGAGGAAGTGGGCAGGGGACACGCAGTGTCTGTGTGTGTGTTTTTGAAGGGTAATATTGGAGGTAGTCATGTACCTATGTATTTATTCTATATCTAATGCACATACTGTACATGGAAAAGTAATGTATATACATCCAACCAATCAGACAAGCCACACACTCCATGCTGTGTCCATACAACCTGAACTGATAACATGTTGGACTATGTGTTTGTGGAAGTCGATGAGTATATCTTTATGTTTTCTTGTTGGTTAGGAATTGGCGGAGTAAAAAACATGCAGAAAAGGGAGTTTAAGTTAAAAACAGTGGTTACTTTTGTATCTGTTACCTGTTAAGCCTCTCCTTAAAACTCTATGATGGTGTGATGGTTGGAACAGTGGAAAGGATATCAAAGATGTTTTTGAAGAGTTTTATTTTGTTTCTTGTTTGAATGAGCATTGACAGTGATGTGAGGAAGGCCCTGAATTTGAATGAATAGGATTCAATAGAAGCGTATTTAAACTCAGCTGATTGGAGAAACAATGAACAATCCAGATCAATCAAGCAATCAATGTTTATTTATATAACCCAATATCACAAATGTTACATTTGTCTCGGTGGACTTCACAGTTTGTACAGAATATCAGTATGACAATATGACACCCTCTGTCCTTAGACCCTCACATCGTACAAGGAAAAACTTCCAGAGAAACCCCACAGTTTAAAGTGAAAAATGGGAGAAACCTCAGGGAGAGCAACAGAGGAGTGATCCCTCTCCCAGGACTGACAGACGTGCAATAGATGCCGTGTGTAAATCAAAGAGATAATACATTTTACAGCATAGGTAGTCCAAATGTTTGGAAATGCATGTGTCTATAATAAGAAGTTGAATCCATAGGATGTCAACAATCCTGTGGGAGCCATCAGGGAAGTAGTATGATGAGAGTCAGACAGGACCACAGTGATAGGTTCAGCCACGACTCGAAGTCCAGGACTCAAATCGAGAACTCAGGATAGAGGATCCAGGACACAGGATCCAGGACTCAGGACTAAGGATCCAGGACTCAGGATCCAGGAGTCCGGATCCAGGATGCAGGACTCAGGATCCAGGACTCAGGACCACAGCAACAGGATCAGCCACGACTCAGGATCCCTGGGTAGATAGACACCAAAAAGAAATTTGGGGGAAGCTGGGTTATTCGGAACATGAGAGTACACAGGTACAGACAGACAGAAGGAAGAAGTAAGGTGTCTCCCGACAGTCTGCCTATAGCAGCAAAACTAAGGTGTCTACGTGCATGGACTCCCTTAGGGTAGGTTGAGGGAAAGGGGTAGCAAGTAAGAAGTAAGGAACAGAGGTGGAGAGGCACAACATGTCTACGTAGATGCACTCCCTTAGGATAGGGTGAGGGAAAAGAGTAATGTTGTTGCATACATGTCACATTACTAAACCAGTTCTTGCAGTAAATTGATTTCCCCACAGCTGTATTCCTCCTCTTACTTTAACCTCCAGAAACAATTAATGATTTGGTTAATTAAATAGAACCGCACACATGTTCCAGGATAACTGTATGATTGTGTAACTCCAGTGCATATACATACAATCAATGTTAGCTGAAATACATTTCAATCCTTACATCCAACACTGTAGAGTACATATCGTTTCCACTCAGTGCACAACTAAGTCTAGCTTCAGACTAAAGCAGTAATCCAATAAATGTGCCAGCACTTGACGGAGGCCCGTCTGTGTATTAAGCCATATTTTGGCGAAAACACAACTGATTGAAACATATTGAGGGTACAGATGGACAGAGTAGAGCGGATGCTGCGAGAGTGGTTTGAGGAGTTTCTGTGGACATTTTGACACTGTTTATTTCCCACTGTGTAAACTTGTCACCATTGGATTCAATACCTGACATCAACATGAATGACCACATGTCGCTGTGCTCTGCGAGGGAAACACCAACCTCACAACTCTACAGCGGATAAATACTTATATGTATTCCAAATAAATACTTGTAATATGCTAATATAGCTACATTTAGTATAGTAGACTAATTATAATGGAATACTCGGGATAAAAATACCTGTATAATCCTTTTTGGATTAATATATTTTAAAGTATGTGTAATAAGGTCGCAAAAAAAGTATTTTTATTAATGTACTAAACACATTTCAACACATTATTATTGTAAAATAAACAGCATTTTTTGATAAAGTTATACACACTAATTTTAATTTGCTGTTTCCTCTCAATTCTATACTAAAATAGCCTTTCAGCATGGTTTCTCTTGCAAAAATGGGTCCCATTTCTTTGATTCAAATCTTATACTTTTACACATTGTGAGCTAATTACTGCTCAAAAGATGACACAGTTTGAAAGTGGCTGCAATATGCTCTATGTCTATTAATAACAGCCTATTGGGAAACAAAGAAATGTTATCATATTTCATTCTTTAAATATTTTGCATGATATAATACAAGAAAATGTTTGTTCTTTCTTTTGCAAATGTTTCATTCAAATATTCTCATTCAAGTATGGGAGTGGTCAAATTTGCAATGCGAATGAGTAATACAGTATGTCAATCGGGAAACCACACAGTTAAAAAAAATGTAATACATAAACAGAAAATATACAGTATAATGTGAAAAGTTACTACACAGAGAAGTTATACAAATATGATCTTTAGCATAGCATGTCACAATCACAAGTTGTTAAAAAAGTTGTTAAAAACAGCAGAGAAGCCAGACAGCAGCAGGTGGCTCCTCTGGTCCGGACTGCGGAGGCAGGAGCACGGCTTGTAGGCAGCTGCTCGCTCAGTGTCAGCGACCCGAAGTACTTTGAACCAAGTACAAAGCATTGATTCAACTCTTTATCCTTCATCTTTGGTCAAATAAATCCACAAGATTCAAAAGAACATTAGAACAGCAACAGAAAAACACAAAACGGGCTTAAAATAATAGGTGTTTTCTGTTGCTGGATTTTAGTTGTATTTAATCGTGTTAACTTTATGACTTGATGATGAGAAATAACAACCCTTAGCTTAAAATAACAAAATCATGGAGTTGTTTTGTTAAAACTGAGAGATACACAGTAGGAAACAATTGTTTTGGCGTACTTGTGTATGCCTGAGTGTGTTTGTGGGTGTACTCTTTAAGGGTTGCTGGAGGCCTTGTTTGCATGCAGCGTGCAGAAGACTAATGCAGCTGCAGGACCCGCACAGTGGGAAGTGTTGCCATGGTGAGCCGGACTGTAAGGGCCAGAAAGACCATCCTAACATCAGACATGGTCAGCTGCTTTGGCTAAGTGCATTCGAAGTATCGATTTGTTACACAAGTACAAAATAGTAACTAAAACAAGAGAAATGTGGTTGAAATCCTTGCAGAAGACTAGCAGCTGCAGCGGTAATGCACAAACTCTGTAGCTACATCAAACTGTGCTTCCTCCTTCCCTCTTTCCTTTGACGCAGCAGCTGACAGGCTCAGAAATCCTCAGAGATCATGTCCACTGGGACCCGCGCTGCAGAGGCAGAGTCCACAGAGAGACACAGTGACACTGTCCAAGTACAATGTGCCTGTTATGGTCATCCATGTGTGCAGAGCTAAGGAAGAGGAGTCTTATGGGGTTATTGTTTCTCACAAGGGCGTCAAATGAGGGAGGGACTTGGAAAATGTGTGTAATTGTACAGCCTCCCATCTTTAAGTGTGGAACCGAAGCCAGCAGCCTGTTCGCTTAGCTTAGCAAAAAGACGGGAAATGGGCGATCAGCTAGGGTTTTTGCTAATGCTGAATTATTAACTAAATTGAAATGAATCCAGAGAATGAATATGGGTTGTTTTAATCTGAACATTGGTGTCTGACACACTGATCTTGTTATTTAATTACTGTTGCACTTTTACTTGAAAGCAAATTTCAAAGAACCCATTGTGAATCCTGAGCAATATCAATAACAGTTACAAAATAAGTGTTTACATAATATCAAATAGAGCATATGACAATTTTGAAAACATTTCTACCTGTAGCCTCTATAGTGAATTGTTGATTTGAGTTTATAATAAAAAAGTCATGAAATTAAAATCATATTTTAAAGCACAACTCCATATTTATCCTGAGTGATCAACAGGGTATTGAAGATCAAAACAGATCTTTTCATTCAACTCATGAGGACACAGTTAAATGTATTCAGACAAAGGAAGTTATTCTTGTTATATTTAGGCATTCCTTAAAGGTAGGGTAGGTAATTCACTTCAGAAAAACTTTTTGTTATATTCCATGGAATGCTCTTAACATCCCGATAGCAATGAATATATTAAATGCTTTGACAATAAATACATTAAAAAAATTCATCTGTGGAAACCGTGGTGCTGTAAAAAGCACGACCAATCATTTTAGCCGGCCCGGCTAAAGTAACTAGATGGCCTACCTGCCTGTCAGCCTTCCATCTGTGCACAAACTTATCTCGTGCCCTCATTGGTCATGTGCACGTTCATGTGTGTTGGAGGAGGGGCTCTGTAAGGAAGTCTGAAGGAAGAGGCAGATTTTTTTCGCCTGTGTATTTTCAAATTCTAGTGCACTCGAGCTGGTTTCTCCATTCTTACCTACCCTATCTTTAACTTCAATAAAGAAGACAGCATCAAAACAAACATGAAACCTGCTGCTTACACTGGAGCTCTGACTGAAAACATGACAGATTATTTCGGAACTTTTACTTAATAATCTTAACTCATGGCACATTTAGCCTACTATCTTTTCCAAACCTTCCAACCACGATGCATGGTCTTTATCAGCACCACTTCATATCAGTGAACTGCATTGTGGATTGTGTCTTGTAAGCACTTCCAGATTACCCTTACCCTTGAGTCTTATTAAGATTAATAATGTAAATGATTCAAGATGTTAGTCTGAGTGCAATAGAGCGTGTAGGTGCAGCGTAAATGCATGACAGCGTAATGACTGCACCTTCACCCAGCCGTTCTCCGTCATTCTAGTGCCCACAGCATGAGGATCTGCTCTCTGTTGAACAGCCACATCCTGTGTGTCAGTCGGGGACATGCTATCCTGAGCACTCAGTAAAGGACATCATCACAATTTCAGGTGAGATTTGGACATCTTTTTTGTCAATATTTGAAAAAAAATGACTCATCCCCACGTATTCTCTCTCCTCTTTGTTCAGTCATTGTCTGCAGAGGCTTTAGGCCCAAGGACTACATCTCTTCAGAAATGGATACATGTCAATGGACGTTTTTTTTTAATATTATGGCTGGCAGGTTTGTCACAAGTTAGAGTTATCCAATTTCTTTCCAAAGTAACTGTATTAAGCAGTGACTTGCTAAGGATTTTTTTTTTAAAAGCCCTAAAATGGAATTTTCTTGGAAATCATAACTTGGTTGGATTAGTTTTGTTACCTGCAACGTTCAGGTTATTGAACTCAGGGCACATCAGACTTTACTTCTTGGCGAGAACATTTGAGTTTCACATCTCGGAAGTTTAGTTCTCAAAGTCTGGGTACAACCCTTATCAAGCTTCAGCAATCCAATCCATCAGGTCACTCATAATTAGTTTCATGTGTTACATGTACTAATGCAGGCGAGTGACTATCGGCTACTGAGGCGATATTCCCCTAAAAGTGTACTAAAGTTATGCAATGCAATTTCCAAATTTGCAGTACACATGTTCTGACTCTTCTTTACATATTCAATGGAAGTGAATGGGAAACACATTTTAAAAGTGCCCTTATGCTTTCTTTTTCTGGAATGTCCTAATCACATTCACACAGTTACACATTCACACCCTGAAGCATGCCCAGGTCAACCACAGTCAAGGGTGTAACTTTGGTTTGAGAAGTGGGGGGGGACACAAAACAGGGGGTCCTCCGCAATTAAACATTTCCCCGATTTAATCTAAGAAATTTATGGATACAGCTCTCAACACTCATGAAACATACCTGTATATCTATTTCAATAATCAAACAAACATTAGAATATGCTCACAACCAATAACATATCATTGATAAACTCCCCTCTCCTTTCTTTATCTATTCTGCATTCTTTCTTTTGAGTAATGCATATTTTACTAATCATTCCCCTTTTAAACTGTGTTTTTTAATTTTTTTACTGACCTATAGTACACATTGGAATGATTTCTTAACTCGTTTTTTACAACTAGGCCTATATTAAATAGATGGAGATATTTGTTTACATGTATGACCATTCCCTTTGAGACCTACTGAGATAATTTAGACTAAAGTTTACAATCTAATCACTCAGAGTCCTTTACCTCCCTGAGCTGACGTTATCTCTCTCAGTCCCACGGGAGAGGACTCTCCCTCTCCTTATTGTTGAAACAGTTTATAATCTCTGTTAGCTCCGAGCTAGCACCAGATGCTAACACAACCCCTGTAACTTTCTCTCTCTCTCTCTCTCTCTCTCTCTCTCTCTCTCTCTCTCTCACTCTCTCTCTCTCTCTCTCTCTCTCTCTCTCAATATGCGCTCGTGCCACACACACAGATGCTCCTCCGTGACGATGACCGCTCGCGTAACAAAATAATTAAACACATTTCAAAAGTGGGGGGGACATGTCCCCCCTGTCCCCAGTGGAAATTACGCCCATGACCACAGTATAAATAGTGACAGTGCGGTTTGGCTCATGGGTCACAGTCAGCTGATCCTACAGAGGGGATTTTTATACAGCGGGTCTAATTCAGGAGAAATGAAGACATTTATATACACCAATAATTTCCTAGTTTTACTGATACCAGAAAAATGTACTTAAGTAGGCCTACAGTAACAGAGTATTTGTAATATACACTACTTCCCACCCCTGATACTTGATTGCTAATTCTCATAGAGATATTTTTAGCGTCCACTCACGATGAAGCATCTCCGCGTGTATTTAATTTAAGGGGCTGTGACACATGTAAAGGCGTAAAGCTCTGAGGTGATGTGGAGCGCCTGAGCTACTGGCCGCTGCCCAAGTCTGAAGTTTTCTCATGCATATAAGTCAACATGGCATTATTGCTACCAATGGCAAATTCGCACAGTGCGGTGCATTTGGACTGGAACAGGTAATGGCTGAAGGCTCATCTTCCCTGATGGGACTCCTCAGTTGGTCACATAACACAGGAGACATTTTTATGTTATAAATGCTTTTTTGAGGAACTCCAGTTATAGACACATCTTTCTTAAGCAAAACAGAGATATTTTCTGTATGATATGGTCAGGTACATTAGAATCTGCAGCCTACCAGTCACCATTTTTGACATTTGCAAGATTTTTTTTCTGATCTTAATTTAGCAGAAATGATTAAATGAAACATAAACCAGACACTCAAAAACATCAGTGCATTTAGCCAATATTCAATAATGCATTCCACTCCACAAGACCAACCAGTAATTCAACAAAAGAAACGGTATGCTAATCTGAATTAGAAACAAAGAAAACGTTTGTCCCCCTTCAAATCACAGAAATGTCACACACCCTGCTGCAAGCATCAAGGTAGCCATTGTTTCTTAATGGTGCCAATTGTAATGCAAAAGTGCCCATTGTTATATAAAGGTGCCCACTATGATGTATGGCTATTTGATGTTCATTAGCATATTGGATATTTTATTAGTCCAAGTACACTTCTTTGTTTTTGTCTTTGGGCAGAATGAAATATAACGATCATGAACAAAAGAATAATAAAAACAAGTACTAATCAATTCATGAACTACACTTACTTCCACACTGATTTCCTTTTGTTCTTTTTATTTCCACTTCAACTCAGTGAGGGTTTGAATATCTAATTTTCTCTAAAGTCTACAATCCAGTTGCTGTTTGGGTGGAAACATGTTGGAAGTTTATCCAGTACTTGTGGTAAGACACAGAGAGGCCAGCTAACAATATTAAGACGTATCATATTAACAATACCGTCATGAACGTTGACTTGAATTAAATGTATTATGTCAACAGGTTACAGATAATTGTATTGAGTTATTGGAAGCAAAAATATTACGTTTAAATAAATATCAATTTTTTTTAGGTTCAACTTAATATTATTGCTTTCAACCAACCTAATACAATTGAATATAATTAGGATATCGCCCAGCTTTGTAGATAACATTATTGTGCTGAGTTGCATCGTGGGTAATGTAGGAGCTCGGCTTTGACAAACAAGGAGAATGCTTCAAATAAAAATATAGATGGCTCTGTATTTTTTTTGTATGTACTTAAACTGTACATCCTGATTAACAGTGACATAAAACACGCTGTTTTAATAACAGATTAAATGATTATGTCACAATACATGAGTGATCCCCAAACATATCCTCCTATTTTTAGATACAAATATGTGTAAGCGCTCCTCGTCTAATTGCCTCCTCAGAAAATGGGAACTGTACCTGCTCCCTGGGAATTAATAAGCATTTTCCTGGAAATAATTTCACTTCTGGTCCCACCAAACACGATCTGCTGGCCTCCCATAGGGGTCCCGCCCCCCAGTTTGGGAACCACTGCATTACATCATGTGGAAAATCAACGCCGCCCATAAAAGTTCACATTTAAAGATAATCGCACCCTCCTGCGGTGTCTGATTAACGACGGTCATGTTTTATAAACTCCACGATTGTCTGGACCTTTCCTTTTCTTTCAGTGTGAGAGGACAGACTGCAGCAAAAGTATCGTAGGAACATTCACACACACACACACACACACACACACACACACACACACACACACACACACACACACACACACACACACACACACACACACACACACACACACACATACACACACACACATACACACACACACATACACACACAGACACATCTCCTCCCTGCACTCCTGAGGGAGGATCTATTCCCTTCCAAACACACACCACCGCCTGAGGGGCAGAGTGACCGCTCAAGCAGTCCCTCAACACACACACACACACACACACACACACACACACACACACACACACACCCACCCAGGCACGTTCACCTAATGCAGTTGCAACATTCTATCTAATTGATTAGAGAATACTGAATGCCAAATGGACTGACCACCTATTAATGATTAGCAGCTAGCCGATCCGCGTGAAAGATTCTCTGCTCTCCAAACAAAGGGTGAATTTAGCTCAACTGCTGCACAAGATCACACTTATTTAAAAAAAAGAAAAATGAACACAATATCCTTATTCATCCTTCTTTTGTCCATTCCAAAGTCAGACCACATGTCCCTTCTGTTTATATCTATTCATGAAAAGAGCTGGAAGCCTCATTAGCTCTTAAAAACAGAACCCACCCCTACTGTAAGAACTAACTCCCCCTCCTCACAATCACTCTCACTGCCCTGCTGTTAATCTCTTAGTCTTGCACTCACTTCTTTTTCTCTGCCTCTCCCTTCTTTTATATATCATAGCTGTATACATCCTGCTTTTCCCTGCCTCCCATCATCCTCACGGACTTCCCCCCTCTGGTCTCCCTCTCTTTGTGGGCCTCGTGCCTGACACCTTCCCCAGCCCTTTGACATGCTCCACTTCATGTTACGAGCATCACATGCCACCTCGCTGGCTTTTGTGTGTGTGTGTTCATGTGTGTATGTGTGTGTGTGTGTGTGTGTGTACACATCTAGAGTGCATGTGACCGTCGTTTTGCGCATGAGGTGAGTGTGAAGAAAGGAGAAGAGAGAATGAGGAAGGAGAGTTTACGCATTTAGCCCGACTTTGTTAATAATTAATGTGCCACAGGTTTGCAAAATTGCCTCGCACTCCCTCCGCTCAATCCTCCCTTCTTCCTCTCACCCTCTGGCTTTCCTTTCGTTCTCTCTGTCTTCTCTCCACCTCCCTCGTGGCGTGGGCTACCAACCTCACCCTTTCCATCTCAATCCTCATACCCAAACTCAGCCTACTGTTGCTGTGTGCTTTAAAAAAAGGGAAGACAAAATGCTAATGTTGTGGGGGAAACAGGAAGCGTTGATGCCCACCACGACTCCATCTTCCTGACCAACAGTGTGGGCAGCCTGGTGACAGTGTGCTGCCATAACAACAGGGAAGATGTCAAGCTCACAGCAACATTTGGTACCACTGTCAGTGAAAATGTAGGTGATTCCCCTGGCTCAGATATGTGTGTTGTAGACCCTACTGATGAGCTGCCTGTAGCCCTCGAGAGACTTTTACACCACAGATTTGTCTAGATGTTAAAAAGCCTTCTACACAACTAAATGAAAGACATTCTGTCTCTCCCTCTCCCTCTCTTGCTGCAGTGCCCGTCACTATGCCAGCCGTCTAATGCTTCAGGGTGCTGGACTGCGCAGGCGGCAGGTGACACGGATTTCAATAAAAGGGATTATAGATGTGGGGACTGCAGAGAGGAAAAACAACACACTCGTGTGCACATTTTGGGCGGAAGCATGACCGTAAATATGCAGTAGGCACATTCAAAATTATTATTAGGGTGTTGGATTAAACACATTTGTTAAATTGTAAATGTCAGGAACAAAAGGATAATGTCTCAGCAATTACAGATTCTTTCCTGGTTAAAAGTGCAAGCAAGAAGCAAAAAGACTTTGCAAAAGACACACAAAGTGGGAGATAATTCCCACAATCATCTCATTGATTCCCAATGTGTGAGTAAAATAGTTATATATTCTCAGCCGAACCAATTCCAAAACATTTCTGTGGACAACTTGAGTGCTAGCTTTAGAGAAATCTATTTAAAGGCCGGTGGTATGTGGACAAAATATTAAATAAACAGATTTGAAATGTGTTGTTTACACAAGAAGTTTCACATGGCTTGATTTGAGAAATTATTTCATATTTGCATTGATGTTGAGTAACACAAAAAAGCAAAAATATTTGACAGAGTATTTGTCTAATAAATGTTGTCAAAAAACACACACACATTACAGCTTTGATTTAATGACTGCATCAGGTCATTATTTGGTCTGTGCTGCAATTACACGTGGACACATAGAGGCCAGGTGACAGCAATTTAAATGAAGAGCCTCTCAAGCTTTTTCTCATGTGGACGCCTTTACAGTGTGTCCGTTGTCAGGTGCTGGACTTATGGGTCTCAGTAGGTGGACAGTGGACCAGAGTGTGACCTGCTCCGGACAGCTGCTGACATAATGAGGCCAGTAAACAAGCATCTGTCTCCCCCACTGAAGAGTGAACCCACTCAGACCGGCCCATTTCATTTTGCTTCTCCCTCATTGTTAGTGGGAGCCGGGATGCTGCAAATGGTCGAGCTGGTTACCAGGGTTGGGAGGGTTACCTTAAAAATGTATTCCGTTACAATTACCTGCAAAAAAATGTAAATATTAACCTAATCCGAGTATCAAAATATAGAAGTAATGTTATCTGAGGCTCAATATAAAATGCAATGCGATTAAATGCAGCCAACAGTACAGGACAGTTTACAAAGAATACATATAATCTGCTGCTTTTACAAAAAACACAATTTGCTCTTTAGTGACATTTTAACTCTGCTAATAGCCCCCATTTTTATAAATGCAAAAGTAATCTCGATACGTCTTCATTTATGTGAATGTAAGGGAATACTTTTTATTTGGTATCCTGATTACTCAATTATGTTACATGTATTCTGTTACTCCTCAAGCCTGCTGATTACCATGACAATGTAGAAACTGCTTTTAGATTATTGACATCATGTATTTACTCCTTACAATCAGGTTCATTATGACGTTTTAGATACTACATACTTGTTCAAGGAGTTTTGTAAAGCACACTTTTTTTTATTGAATTTATTTCAATGAATTCTAACTAAATCTGAGATCTTTCTTTGTTGGAGTGTTAACGAGTCCATGGTCCCACAGAGCAAACTAAACAGCTGTTTGTTTCCCTTAAAAATATTATTTTAGCAGCACCTGGGTTTGTTTCACAGCGAAGCCGCCCTTTTCTACATAAATGAATCAGTGCAGGGGAGGGAGGTGATATTTTTAAAACCTTGACGTGTGAACTGGAGAGGAATTGACTTGATTATATTTGATACACATATAACCAACGTTCGCTACTGATGACACAAATGACATCTCTTGCAGTAAAACAGATTAGTTTGGACGTCTCTGTGGTGGGGGGGCTGAACAGGGGAGATTTATTGCTCCGTAGGACAATAGAGCGAGTTGGGGTTGTTGGCGAGTGAGGGGAAGAAGTCTTTTCCTGTACTGTGAGTCATTGTTGGCAACCTGACTCTCCAGTCTGATTGCCTTGTTGAGCTGGCTTTTGGCTTGGTGGCGTTCTCTCAATATCCTCTCTTGAGCGCCTGCTCCAGGATATTCATGAGGTTTCTGAGCTCCATACTTATCCCTGGTGCAGCAGTGGTGAAAGCTAGCTCTAAAATATATCAAATATTAGGGATGAATGAGGATATTGCTAATTTGACAAAAGCAGGTAGGTCGACTTGCTGGATTTAAAATGTTAAAAGATGAGTGGCTTTTGAAGAAGTTTGATGAGTCCCCCTTCCAGTACTTTATTATTTGCCCTTCTTGTTTGTGGTTTGTTTATTTGTTTGTTTGGTTGTTTGTTCACAGCATCTAAAGCGGCCTTGGGTCCCTTGAAAGGCGCAATAAAAATATAATCTATTATTATTATTATTAAATATATATAGTACATTTCATATTTAAGATATCAAGTTGATACTTAGATTATGAGAAGACAAATGGCTCTATACTTTAGAAGGAGTTTGATAATTTAAGGCTGTATCGGTAATGGCAGATTACTAACTCTAATTACTGCCATTTTTAAAACATGCTAGGCACAAAAGAGCAATGGAGCTAATTAGATGAAATAAGAGGTTTTTTTTAAATAGAGG
The DNA here is from genome assembly GCF_949606895.1 of Notothenia rossii. NCBI lineage: Eukaryota > Metazoa > Chordata > Actinopteri > Perciformes > Nototheniidae > Notothenia > Notothenia rossii. The sequence continues at coordinate 8,364,096 of NC_136907.1, forward strand.
ATACAAAAAGGATATAGAAAATGTACGGAAAGAAGAATCAAGGCTTTTAAGGGTATACTTTTTTAGGACGGTGGGGTGTTTTTGGTGACTCAGCTATTCAAGGCTATGCAGGAAGGTCATTGCAGCGTTTGGGATTTGTAGGGTAGAAGAGTTGGTGCTGAGTGGATTGCTAACCAGAGAAAGAAAGGCCAGGCAAAGAGAGGGAAGCAGAGCGTAGAGTACGAGCGGCATGCAGGGCTGGAGCATCGCCTGGAGGGACGGGGCGCGGCTCCCTCGGATCACTGTAAGCCTGCACCGGGGTTTACAATCCATTACCAACAACCACAGGCAGCCAGTGGACTGAGCGATGCACAGACATCAACAACTCAGCAAGCAGCCGGCCTGTCAGACAACATTTGAACCAAAACCGTTAGAAAGTGTCATCTTTTTGTTTCCTGCTTCTGTTGTGTGATAATATACAGTAGATATGTCCTAACTTACATGAGATGTTCTTTTTTAAATGTCCTTTTCGCCATTTTGACTTTTTATTTTACAGTCAGTGTCGACACCTGTTTAATGAGTCTTAATTCGTAATCAAGAGTGATTCGGTGCTTCTGAAGTATGGCAGTATATATTTTGAAGATGCTATGGTTCTTGATTTGAGTCTGTGAAATATATCCTTTTCATTTTGGAACAATCTAACACTGGCATATACTTACTTATGGTTTATTCATTGCCAGTTTTGTGTTTAACTTTGTTAAGCCTGCTATAATCTTGTGTGCATCCACCTTCTTTCCCTTAACTTTTAATGTACGTTGAGTGATGTTGTATGCCTTTAACATTCCACTAAATAATGAAGAACTCCTCACATCATCTATTTATTTTTCTGGAGGGCCAGACTCCACGACCACTTCTATTTTCACTCAAGGATGCATCATAATAATTCACAGACTAAAACTTTGGTTATAGTGTATGACTGTATCTTGCTAAATATTCCGATCCTGCCGCTGTGCCTCAGGATTTTGAGCGATCGTCGTTAATCACAGCGGAGTGATTCCTGCTCCTCCTGTACTTATGTCCAAGTCTCCTTGAACCCCAAATTGCTCCCGATGGCCAGGAAGGGGCCTTCGTGGCAGCTCGTCCACCATCAGTGTGCGACAGCGAGCTTGTGTGAATAGGTGAGTCAGAGTCAAACTTTAAAGCACTTTGTCCTAGTAAAAGCGTTACATAAATGCTGTCCATTTATTATTTACCATGCAAATGAAATTTTAAAAAATCAATGTATAAGAGACTGTTTGTTGGAATAGTTTTACAAACGAAAGGATTGGTAAATTGATTTGAAGATTTGTTTAAATGCTTTTACTGTGTCACATCGAAGTGATCAAGGTTGTCTTTCCAAAGCGACTGTTTCCATTGGTGCGCGCTGAAGTACAATTGTCAGCAGACTTCTCAGTGTTTGACAGAACAGCATAAAGAGTTGAATTCTTAATGTCGCAGCCAGGATTCAACACGAGTCACCAAACCAAAGAGCCGCTTTTCATCCACAAATCTCCCTTTTGTACACTGAGTTTTGTTAATTATGTTAATATAATTGATAATGATTGTTAAATTCCTAAAGAATGTCAGCCTGGTCTAATTTTGTGTCCAAATACTGAATGTTTCCTAAAGTTGCCTGTGTAGCCAAACCCTTATACAGCTTACACTATGGATTGTTTTTAAGTGACCCCACATACACGGTCCTGCTGCATGAAATAGAAAGCACTAAAGATGTGGCGAAAAATCCACCCCATTAATTTACTCTTCACACTTTGTTAAGTTATATTTGCTGTATTCGAAATGTATTCAAGGCATGTGCTTAATGGCAGAAAAGGAAGGTTAGAAAAATGTACTCAGGCAAATTCAAGGTTTTATTAAAACAAAATGTTTTAAGAAAGCAGCTTGAACCACAACACAAAACACAGTCCTGTGCATATTTTCCTAATTAGCACAAAACACCAAATTATTAGCAAAGTCCTCCATTTTGTACAGAATGGTGAAGCTGTACACAAAGTAAAAGCAATCTAAAGTTCATCCTCTTGGGACCGTTAATGTCTCTGCAAAATGTCATGGCAATCCATTTCATAGTTGTTGAGATATTTTACTCTGGATCAAAGTGTAGGACGGACTCACCAATGCTGCAATCAAAAAGTCATGATCCTCCTGTCCCTCCTGACCCTGTTGTTATCAACATTTAACAACACAAGACACCAAAAGCCACAACAGCCATGGGATTCTACAATTACAGTTGCCATCGCCAACAAAATAATCTTTATGTGGCTTTCTTCAGTCTTCAGAGGGGCTGAGTGAGAGACACCAGGAGAAGATCAAAGATGCAACACAGTGTTTTTCCCATTTGACCGAGACCTGGAGAAATAAGTCAGACGGAGCAAGACAGAAAAGAGTCGCAGCAAGATAAAACAGAGTAGACAATGACAAAACCCGGGTGGGAGCACGAAAGGGACAGGGTGGGGGGGCATCTCATCTGGGCGTAATTGGCAGTCTTTGTCAAAGGGGACCTTTGATTTAACAGGCGGGTCTACCGACTAAACCACTGGAGTGCAAACAGTGAGGAAGGAGCCGTGGCGGATCTGAGTCTTCTGGCCGACCTCCCCTCCCCCTCTGTCTCTGCAGACAACTGGCTCACTGCCTGTTTTCCTGACTGCTTGCCCCCAAGCCACACTGCATACCTCACACCCCCGTGGACAGAGCACTGCTACACACAACGACGAGGCATTATCAGTTCCTCCGCTCATAAGAGCTAATCTCCACTGATGACAGGTGGAAAACTGCTGAATAAAAGTTCTCCTGGCTTTTGGGGGTTCTAGTTCACATAGTAAACTGTTGTGTCCTCTCCACTCAGGTGAACAGAGTTATTTAGCGCATGCAGCTGCTGTGGCACCTAGCTTATTCAGCGCATGTAGCCCCTTTATTTATATGATGTTCGCCTCTTCAAGAATTTAACCACAGGTTATAGAGGCTGGAGAGATGCCTCTTGGGGATTGCATGAACCGTGACTGCTGGTCAGCTTCTGATGCTGGGTCAAGATGGCTGACAGTTCAAAATCAACACTAAGGAATATTATGAACCATCGCATGTGCACACCTTCTACTCACTGCAATGAATGATGAACAGTAACATGATGACAGAATGGATTAGTCTTGGCCTTAGTCAAAAACGTACAAGGGTATTTCTTTATTTTATTTTATTTGTATTATAGCTTTTACTTTGGATTTGAGCCTTTCCTCTGCAGCAACACAGCGTTTTAAATAATTGAAAATAGAGCCATTTTTTAAATCCGGCCATGATGAACATTTTAAGAAGCTGCACCTGCGGCATGAATATATCAATGAAAGGCAGACATGGCCAAGTACAATATAGAAACAATATTTTTTACATATTTACACATAAATGTATAGTAATGTTAAATATATTGAGAAACATCAAAGGACTCAACATGTGCTACCATGGTCATAAAATACCTGTTCCTGTGGACCAGGCCTCATATTCACTAACAAGACAAAAGACAGACCTCCCAACGACACTCAGACAGTGAATACAATTATGCAAAACAGAATTAAAACATTTATTTTGGGGTTTATAATTGAAGCCTGGTACCTTGAGACAACACACTGGTGCTATCAAAGGGTACGTAACTCCTTTGTGTTCAATTTCCACCTATTGAACATGTTATCATCTGACGTCTTTAAATATGTAGTAGCTTTTGATAGACAAGCTATGGTGAATGATACATTCATAAAATGTTGAATTTGTAAACCTGTTTAAATTTGAATAAACTCAAGGCAACAAGTGAGAAAAATTACTTTGTAATAGATAGGGTGTGACCCTAGATAACAACCTGTCCTTCACTGCAAACATCGCTGCAACAACCCGCTGCTGCAGATACACTCTTTACAACATCAGGAGGATACGTCCCCTCCCGACCCAGAAAGAGACGCAGGTTCTGGTCCAGGCTCTCGTCATCTCACGCCTAGACTACTGCAACTTCCTCCTGGCTGGTCTACCTGCATGTGCCATCCGACCTCTGCAGCTCATCCAGAATGCAGCGGCTCGTCTGGTCTTTAACCTTCCTAAATTCTCCCACACCACGCCGCTCCTCCGCTCCCTTCACTGGCTTCCGGTAACTGCTAGAATCCACTTCAAGACACTGGTACTTGCGTACCATGCTGCGAAAGGATCTGGCCCTTCCTACATCCAGGACATGGTTAAACCGTACACCCCAGCACGTGCACTCCGCTCTGCATCAGCCAAACGGCTTGCTGCACCCGCATTGCGAGGGGGACCCAAGTTCCCATCAGCAAAAACACGTGGGTTTGCTATCCTGGATCCAAAATGGTGGAATGAGCTCCCCATTGACATCAGGACAGCAGAAAGCTTACACATCTTCTGGCGCAGACTGAAAACTCATCTCTTTTTACTCCACTTCGAGCGATAGAATGACTAACAAAGCACTTATGTACTAATGAAGGACTGGCTTATCTAAAGCCAGTTGAGTAGCACTTGACATTTTTTGGCTCTATGAAACCTGATGTACTTATACGATTCTGTTTTCTTCAAGTTTGTATCTTCTTGGTCGAATACACTTATTGTAAGTTGGTTTGATATCTTGAGTATATTAATTATATTAGCTAAATTCAATTAAAACACCCACATGAAGCAAACAAGTGAATATGGTGCACAAGGATTAGCATTTCTACACTCCAACACTTCGGTCCAAAAAGGAAAGATATGCTGGCAACTGATGGAGAGGAGATTTATAAATAAACACAAATCAATACACGTCTTCTCACGTTAAGACATGACCCACTTTTATCTAGTGCCGTGCGTATGTCTGCAGGTATCTCTGGTGATAAATCTGGACATCCAGGGTGGTTAAGAATAGATGTCTATAGATTACATCACCTCTCCATCTCAAACACAGAAAGACGTTTCGAAAATCTTATGCTTTGCTATCAGTTTTTTTTCTTGGCATCAGTTCACCTGATGTTCAAAACCTCTGATCATACATCATTCAGAAGTGCACACTGAGACTAATCTGAGAGAAACTTTGAAAACCACCCCCAGGTTTCAGAGTCTTGGCCAATAAATACAAATCTGAGGAATGATGCACCTGAACGACCATTTGAAGTTACAAAACCAGAGCTTTGGTATATTTTCACATTCATCCACACCTTGGAACGGAAAATTGCACATTTACTGAACTTAATGTGACATAATTGCCTGTTGTAATGAATTATTTACATACATATAAATGCAATTGTGCTTAACTTTCATCAGTGTAAACTAAGGTTGTATTACAGCTTTACTTATCTATATTTTTCCTGTATGCTTTTGCCACACATCCACCATACTATATCAGAATCAGAATCAGAATCAGAATACCTTTATTAGTCCCACAGAGGGGGAATTTACGTTGTTACAGCAGAAAAACAACCAAAGACAACTTAATGTTACGTAGCAGCATGCATAAAAAAGTATGAAAGGGGACCTATCATGCAAAATGCACTTTTTGATGTCTTTTATACATAAATATGTGTCCCCGGTGTGTCAGGGAACTCACGCAGCATCAGAAAATAAAACAATCTCTCTTTTCCTCCGTACCCAAATCTCTAAAAACGGAGATACAACGGAGCTGATCCAGATTTGCGGCCGATATGACATCAAATCGGCGGCAGACCCACAGCACTGTCAGAAAAGTTGCTATCAGAAACAATGCCTGACTGTTTTGGACGTAATATGGTCGGTGTTCACATTAGCATCGCTAACACTCAGAGCTAACCTGTAGGCCTACTGGAGAGAGCATGTGTGTGAAGAAGCAGGAAATAAAAAGGAACTCACCTTGTGGTATAACCGGCAAGAGAGAAAGCCTTTGAGCTCCATACTGTTTCAGAAATAATCCTTGATCTAATAATCCTTGCGTTTCATCTCCGCAGCATTTTAGACAGTGGCCGTTTCTCAATCGCGAGGATGCTTGCTTGGTAGCACATATCACTTCCTTCAGAAGCTAGGCAAGAATCCTTCCTGGCATTCGGAAAACAAAGAGTGGAACAGGCTAGCAAGTGTGCAGGTGTGCGTCATATGAGAGGCCCCGCCTTACATTTTCCGCCACAGATTTGGGGAAATTGGTCCGTGCGCAAAGCATTGTGGGGATTTGAAGGACGCGAAGTCTACCCATGTGCAGCATCGAAATTACCCCCAAACCAAGGACGCGGCCTCTGTGGAATTCCAAGTATGCTGGAGATTGGAACAGTCTTTTGGCGGCACTCGATGACGTAGCATCCTTGAAATATTGGCTTGGAAGCCAGTTTCCTCGCGATTAAGAAACGGCCAGTATCTGCCAGGTCCCGCATGAGCCGGCATAAGCTCCGCCCCCTGTTATTTTTATTTGTTTCAGTTTTAAAAAAACATAAGTTTATTTTTATTTATTTGATTTAGCCTTTATTTATACTGGGGGAAATCTCATTGAGACACAGGGTCTCATTCGGTTTTTTGACCAAAACACTTCATAGACATGTTTTTTATATATCTGAGACCTATGCTATTGCCTAAAAATAGCATGATAGGTGACCTTTAAAGTTTAAAAAAAAGTCATAATACAAAATAGAATAAAATAAGAAGTTACACAATTTACAAAATACGCATCCTGTAACAGCTCTTAGGATTTAGCAGCCAGCTATATATTGCAGTTATTAACGGCATATATATAAATATATATATTGCACATATAGCACATATTGCACATAGTTGGTTGGTATTTAAAAGCAAGGGGTGTTATATACTATGTGTTCAAAGTAATTTCCTGAAAAAGGTCTTAGTGCTGTGGTAATAAGGGATCTAAAAGGTGGAACAGAGAAAGGATGTGTGGTGATGGGGGGTGGCAGGGCGTGAGGCTGCGTGAAAGCTATGATTAGCTCCGACCAAGCTACGCTCTTATTGATTGGCACAGTGCAGACACTGGGCTGCCTTCCACCACACTCTAATGAGAAGCCGTGACCTCCACTAGTCAGCAAGGTCACCAAAGCCTACTGTAATTGCACTTTCTCTAATGGCGTCAGTCACGCACGCACTCCAACCCAGAGTAATGAAAATTACCATCATGTCACGGGCTCCTCACGGGCCTTCCAATCACCGTGCCTGTTTGGGAGAGTAGACGCAGGTCAACGGCTGTGATTCACAGGGTGCAACATCGTATTGAATTACCTTTTCATAGAAGCTGTATCTTCACCAACATGCTGCCACAGACTTTTTCAAAACCAAACACTTCTTCATCTTGATTTCAAATATTGGTTTGTACGTTTTGAAGCAGGGTGCTATGAGGTATATATCCCCAGTCAGAGTATAACATCCTTTAAATCACTTGAGGCACACCGCTGGTCAGGAGAAGCAGACAGAACTTCACACGCATTTTCAAAGAAATGTACTGCTGTGGAAACAGTCCGACAGCAAAACAAAAGAAAACCCAAAAAAATCACGATCAAGTTTTTGCTATATTCAACATACTTTTTATAACTTTACCTTGCTGTGAGACAGCCTTGAGAAAACTGTGTTATCCATCGACATGCATGCCTTTGTCAAAGCCAAACATAGAACATACACAAATTAAATGTATGGAGACTGGTGGCTTTGGCGAGAGAAAAATGCATGTAGACTGTATACATTCTAATAGAAAGTTAAAACAGTATATCAAACACTTAGGGAAATGTATTTTTGATTGTTGTTGGACTGTAAGTAAATACTGACTATGGTACCGCATACAACCCTACTCCAAACAATCATAACTGTCCCTTTCAGTGTTCTCTGGGGTATTCACTAATACTTGGTTACTTCACAATGTTTATCCTCGGTTCGCTTCTTTGTTTCTTTCTCTCTCTCATGTCGGGCTAATGATCTGTCACAATGTGGGATTTAGGTCATTTTCATACTGGGTTTGTTTTTGGATTGGAAACCTGAATTTGAGTGCCCCCGCTCTGTTGTTTACAATTGTCCTGACTGAATGTTATCCTGTGCCCACACATTCGTTAAGCACTCTCTCTTCAATGTTTCCCCAGCAAAGCTTTTTAATAACATTTCTGAATGTCAATGCAGGAAACCCTACGATGCCACTTTTTGCTCACAATCACAGACATGAAATGAATTGGTCAGAGGATGATAATTGTGTAAACTAAGGGATGAAATCTGATGCTCATTTCACAAGTAAAGGGACTCTAAGTAGCAGAAGATCTCAAGCTGGCAGTTTACCACTACGTGAGTAAAGTTGCTGCATCTGCAGTTAATGTGAGGTCAGAAGTGGGTCAGGAGGTGGAGAAAAAGTAGGGGCGGACAGATTTGATAATGAGTCAGCTGTTAAAAAGAGGGAGATTTACCAATTGAGAACCTTTACATCAGTATTCAAGGTTTGATAGCGATGCATGAAGCAGTGTTCCCTGATTGCATGCATATGTGCGTATAAATCTTGCTTTCATGAAATTACCTGCAAATTAAAGTTCCATTTTTTATTGACTGTATCTTGTCATAACTCTAATGAAGCTTAACCCAATTTAACGTATTGCTGTTGGCTAACAATACCAAGTTGCCATAAATAGATGTGGTTGAAAGTAAAAAGCATACTGAAAATTGCAGGATTGTCCAATATCAACCTTATCTTCAGGTGATCGGGTTGCAGAGGGGATGGTTCAGTTAAGATGCTTTAATGTATTATTTAAAAAACTGTTGGGTGCTCATTTGGTCCCCAAAGACATCTTGCACATCTGAAATTGAATTTAACATTTTCCAAATGTTTGCTGCTTCTTGGTCACACAAATTAGTGGGATAAAGAATACCCATAATGACTTTAATATCACATCAATGTGTTTCCTTTGCACACACAGTGTATGTTAATCATGCTAATATAGACATTTGACAATCTGGCACAGTATGCTTGCATTTGTGTCAATTTTCAGCAGTTTGAATTTGTGACTGAGATTTCTTAGATTTCTTAGACTGTGAGTTAAATGACCAAAACGTGGGAATTTTAAAAGACAAGTGTATTGAGTGGGATGGTCTCACACACGTCAGTCACCCGATAAAGCTCACACATTATTTCATACAGCCAGTTCATGTACAGTTATTTAATGTATCATGCTGTCATCTTTACTCTTAATGCTGTCCTGCTAATTAAAGCCACTTACTGTATATTGGAGCTAAAGATAGTTACTTTGAATTAGGATTATCATTGAGGGACCAACATTTGGTCCAAATACAGTTTTTAATATACTTAGTTTTATTGTTTACTCCCACTTGATTTCACTTTGTGAAGATAGGTCTCCAGAATAACAATGCCAAAGGGCTCTGTGGGTTTTTTTAATGGCCTACTGGGTTTGGCTTGTGTTTTTTATTCAGTTGAAAAATCAATGTTTTTTCTCCTTTTTTCCTAATGTGCTTAATGTTCATTCAGTTCTTTGAGTGAGGAATAATGATTTATTTTGGTTTTGAATAAATTAGAGTTATGATTTGTGCTTTATGCTCCATGTTTGACTTCATGTTTGATCTCCTGCTGGTCTTCGCACAATTTTTCCTGCACCTCTTCTGTTACTTTTGGTACAAAGAGTGTGAGTTGTTTTGTTAATCAGTGGGGGAAACTGGTACCCTAATAATGGAATAACAACAGATGTCACGTTGCCGTTATTCCGCCACAGCTGCACCACCGCTGCTAATGATTTCTTTCTGACAAGAAATAGTTACAAGACAAATTTCCATTGATAACGTGTCCAAAGTATTAAGAACTCGGCAAGGATTGTGTATAATCAGTGAAGTAAACAAATTGTTTTCAATAACAATGGCAATAATGACCCATTCCCTCCTTGTCAGGCTAGTCGGCCTTGAATATAATAATTTAGAAGGCATTAATAATGTTAAGCTTATTTTTGTGAGAGTATGTTCTTTTAGAAAATGCCAACAATGACCAAAACATGTTGTTCTAATCTTTTCATTATATATATATACATATATATATATATACATATATATATATGTATATATATATATCCGTTTACATATATACACAGTACATATATGCAGAATATATATATAGATATACATAGATATGTATTCACATGTTCTTATTTCTTTTTTGGCAGTCTGTGTACACATCCAAAGGACAGGTGAGTGTGTGTCAAAAGGTTAATAACCTCTTTTCTTTTATTGGACATTATGCACTTGTTTGGTGCACCCAGTGCTTCTCAGGTTTCAATGAAGCCAGATTCAAGTTCAAGGGTTGTACAAAAACATTAGTGAGGGAATAGTTTAGATAGTAGTTTTGTATTTTTGTATACTTTTTAAACTATATTTCTGGAGATCTGGGTACTATGACTCAACACGTCTCACACCAGAAGTCCCCAGTAGCTCTGTTCAAACATGGAGAGTACAGACTATTTTTGTGTATTTGCAAGAAATATGTTGGGGGTATTTCATATTTTCCCCCAAAAGGGTGCATAGAAATATATTAATATTAACCATTAATTGTTATATAATTTCTCCACACCTATAACCTTTGCACAGTGCCTGAAGTAAACAGATAACTGAACACATCCACCAGGACATGATAAAAAGAGATTATTTTCGTTTAAAAGGAGAATCATCATCATTATCATCATCATCATCATCATCAGCCTCATCATCATCATCATCATCATCATGACCATCATCACCACCAGCATCATCAGCAGCAGCAGCAGCAGCATGTGAATGTGCAGCAGGAATAGATGTGAGTCATTTGGCATTAACAGATCGTTGTGAGTGTAAATGTAAACTGCATGCTCTTGGGTCAGCTGATAGCATGACTGAATGTCTGTATAAAATGCTGAAGGCTCTATTAAGTCAGAGTATGGACTTTTTAGACTTAATCTAGCCCCATCTACAGGTGAATAACACTGAGTCTGTTATGGAGCCAACCTGAATCTGGCAAAGCATTTATTAGAATAATGTTCTTGGGGCAAACTGAATATAACTGTAGTGTTTAGTTAATGATTCATAGTTTCTCCTGGAGATTAATGGACGTCTTTGTTTTTCTTACAGCTAGTGAAAAATGTGGAAAGACATCTCGGGCGAACAATAGGCCACCAAAGTCGACTCGTGTGCATACCTGATGAGAGGCTAAGGTTTATGCCGTTTGGAGGAGGACGTGCGCTCTGTGCTCAGATTTAATGCTTTGTCTCTAATTTCAGCAGGTCCACGTATTTAAGTCAGAGCCAGGGTCATAAAAAAACAGGGAGAAAGAAAAAGTAAAAAAAATAAAAGATGCCCAGGGTAGGTGGTATCTAAATCAGTGAGAGCACAAAGAGGCAGGCGTCTGAGAGGTATTGACCCTGCATTGATCGTCAGAAGCTGCGCGGAGGTATTGACCAGATAGAGGAGAGACCCGGGGAGGCAGCAGCTCCACCGCTGAGAGAGAGAGAAAACTGAGAAAAACAACCATATACACTGCCTACGCTGACCTTGTGGGCTGCCGCTGTCCTACACTCTACCCCCACCCCACACACACTGATATGTGTGTGAGACCCCTGCAGAGAACCATGTAGAAAGCTCAGCTTTATCTTATTGAGGCCATTTCCTATCGTGCCTCTTACAGAGCTTCACTGAAGAGCCAGTAAAAACTGCGGTAGTCCACACGGCCTTCCGCGCGCGCGCGCACGCACACACACACACACACACACACACACACACACACACACACACACTCACACACGTGTATATAAAACTATCCTCAAAAGGATAGGATCCTGACTTTAGGACTTATTACCTAGACACAGGTTTCCAAACTGTGAACAAAAGTACTAACTAACTAAATATATCTAATATTTTCCAAAACAAAGCATTCCTTTTTTAACAGCATCAAGTGCAAAGCCTAATTCAAACATCCTCCGCCTTGACAACAGGTGTAGCGGCCATTTTCTCAGAGAGAAGGTGGTACTCGCACAGTAATAGGCAATCCAGAATACAGCGGAGAGTTGGATCGCTGATGGCGGCAATGGCTGATTGTGGAGATAGAGGGGAGAGGAAGCAAGGACAATGCTTTGAGGAAGAGACAGAAGGTGCATTCAGTATTTTGTCACTAATGAATTTGATGCTGGTCAATAACCAAGCATTATTTATCTGTATACGTGCAGGAACAAGGTGTTCATCTGCACCGTGCAGCCATAGGAAACTCAGCTTGAAGCTCAAAACACAGGAAAGTCATGGGGTAAAAAGCAGAGGAAGAGGAGGGGGGTCATTAAAGTGAAAACTAGGAGCCACATGGGAGGCAGAATTTTAAATGACTCCCCTTGTAGCAAGACCAGCCCAACAGAAGGACTAAACCTCTCCCTCTCCCTCTATCCATCTCGCTCTCCCTTGCAGAGATGCAATTAATTCGGATAGAGCGTGCCAAGTGCAGAGATAGAGCGAGCGGGATGCGCCCTCGCACATGCCGGAGGGAGGACAGTTTCGCATTCCCCAGAACAAATACAGATTTGGGGCTTTCGGTCCAGCACGTCGTGACCAAACTTCATCTCATCATTTCCACCTTGTCTCCCACAGTTTTTCAGCTAGTGCTCAATCCTTCAGCAGCCTTGACAGAAAGAAAAAAATCCTTCCGCCTGCACTGCTGCAGTAACCCAAACTTTTTACACCTACCATGCTCACAAGCCAATCAGTTCAAGATACTGCATTAACTCAGGTTTTAAAGAGACTGTGAGAACATGGAAGTTGAAACATGTGTGGGTTTTTTGATTGCTTGATTATAACCCTACTGCTTCCCAGCTGTTGATATTTCTCAAGGCCAGGATGGAGGGACTGCAGGTGGGGCTGATAGCGATGGTGAGGTGGAGTGTGAGTCATGTCATGGTACACAAAGCACGTACCATGCAAAGTGCAGGAGGGAGTGTAGCTCAGGGCCAGGGAGGCCATCGATACCAGGGAAATTGATCGTAATCAACCAAGTTACAGAGGCTGAGCAGGGATTGGCCGACGACTATCTTTCCCTCCGTTCTCCACCTCCTCCTCTTCCTTTTCCCTCATCTCTTTCCTCCATCTTATACGGTGTTTCCTCATGCAGTTTTCCTCTAAACTGAAGCAGAAACATGTCAAATAGGAAGCAAAACAAGTGTGTTAGCCTATCCATTCTAATATTCTACATTATTGAGGTTTTTTAGTCTTGCAGGGGTTTCTCTTGTGACATATCCTCTTTGTATAAGTCAGCTTCATTGAACAAATCAAAAAGGTAAGAAAAAACATGGAAATTGGTCGCATATTCTCTGCTGTGGCTCCACTATAATTTCTCATTTGAAGACAGTGGCATACCTGGCTGTGCAGCTGCAGCGTTAAAAAACGCTGGCCCAATTATAGCATATCACCTAGCCTTATGGTTTCCATGGCTGCACGATGCATTTTCCCGCGGGACGCACCGTGGAGAAACGAGTGTCTTATCAACCATCACCCTGGTAATAACACTCCCTCCAGCCTTTGCCGCATGTGTCAGACCTTAACGAGAACCCTGGGTGAAATCTCTCTCCCAGTCCAGCCACAGTCATTGATTTGGACTTAATCTGTTCCTACGTGTCCTCGTGAGGGTGTTTGTGTGTGTGTTTGTGTGTGTGTGTGTGTGTGTGTGTGTGTGTGTGTGTGTGTGTGTGTGTGTGTGTGTGTGTGTGTGTGTGAGTGATTGTGTGAGTGTGTGTGTGTGTGTGTGTGCGTGCGTGCGTGCGTGCGTGCGTGCGTGCGTGCATTTCAAAGAGAGAAGCAGAGAGAGGGAAAGAGAAAAAGAGAAAATGGATGTTTTTCAAGAGGTTAAGAAGTGTATGTGTCTTAGTGCATGAGTGCATTTTTAAACCTTGTTTCTTGTTCTATTTATGGTGTGTGTGTGTGTGTGTGTGTGTGTGTGTGTGTGTGTGTGTGTGTGTGTGTGTGTGTGTGTGTGTGTGTGTGTGTGTGTGTGTGTGTGTGTGTTCATGTGTGCCACACTTATACAATTCCCTTCCGTACACTTAAAGGAGCATCCATAAACAACACACAAGTATGGATCTTTACTTCATAATTTAACCATGGGTATGATATTTTTATATGACATCATTACATGGTTGTCGTGTAAAAATATATAATTAAAAAACAGTGAGGAAGAAAGATAACTTAATACTTACAGTTAATGTTTTGCCTTGTAGTGTTCTAGTCTTTTTGCAGAGAAAATTGAAAATACTTTAGTGAGGTTGGAAATGATTTAATTTGATTTAGCACAGAGCTGGACACTGTGGCTCTTGCAGAACAGATTTTGGCCGTGATCACTGCAGGAGCACATCTCAGTCTGCTAAAACACAAACAAATGCATATTAAACCAGCATATTTAAGCTCTCTTCATCGATGTCCTTCTGTGCGCCCGAGGCGTTGATCCTTCAGTTCAGATTGTGTCAGGTGCTTTGGGGACCATCATTTTCATAACTTCAATACATTTTCATGAGATAAGTTAAACATTGTAATGGATCGTGTATGAACTAAAAGGATCACACCGTGGTTGTTATTCACAGCGCTGAAATCTGCTCTGTTATGGTCCAGCTTGATTAAAGCCTCTCGTCGCTGCTCAGGCATTGTTAGACCATTTAAACTGTTTGTTATTGACCTGTGAGTCATTTGGTTGCATCAGATGTTTAAATAAAGCCTAAATTATGTTTTACTAAGAGTCTGACACAGGTACAAAAAAAAAAAAGTACAAAATGGCTTAAAGGCCCCCCTGAGCAAGGTCACTTGTAAATTGTGCTGATCCTCTGTAATTTTCTCTCTGATGAACATGCCCTTAGACATCCCTAAAGCGCTGCTGCTTATCAATAATATATTCAAACATTAAAAAAGTGATGGTGAAGGAAGTCTGGGCAAACTTCCTTCACCATCATTTATTTCACTTATTCCATTTGATCATGTAAGATGATCTAATGGCGCTTTTCCACTGCAGGACCTAGCACGGCTTAGTACGGTATGGTTAGGCCTTGGTAGGCCAGGCTCACTTTATGCTGCGTTTCCATCACAGTTTACCAACTGGGGTAGTAACTATATTAACGCAGTGTAGGCGGGGCGATCGGCTGTTCGGCGGGCGGAGCGACGCTGTGTAGACATCAGCTGTTAGCTGTTAGCCCTCAGAGCTCCTCATATCTGTTCAGAAACTAGACAAAAGTTAAACAAGTACAAACCAAAGACTGTCATGGCGAATACAGTCGCTGGTCTATTTATGTCTGTAGGCCGTTGTTGTGAGTGTGGACGGAACATATACAACGTTAGCTTAGCCTGATCGATCCGATCTCCATTCAGAAAACACGCATTTTAAAACGTTTTTCGCTTGCCATCTGTCTGCAGACCGGTATCAGTATGTTGTTACTTCGGCATCATTTTGAAACGTGTATTACAATTAAATCACGGTAACTTTTCAAATATGTTCATTTTGTTGTAGTTGTAGCCCCCTTGCCAGCGATTCTCTCTGACCATTTAGCAGTCGAGAGTGTTTACGTCACTAGTTTAGCACATTCAGCCCGGTTGTTGGCCCGGTAAGAACCTCGATTTTGGAGGGCCAGAAAAAAGTTGAAAAAGTAGCCCTGATCAGGTACTACTTTATTTATCTGCTCATTTCATTGAACAGATGCTTTGTTCAGAATATAAACTTTTAGTTTTACATACAGTGTTAGCATATCACTATAACCCCTAGTGGAAAAGCAAAAAGAAGCGGGCCTGGTTTGGCCCGGCCCGCTTAAACCGTGCTACGTGCTGCAGTGGAAAAGCGCCATAACAGCCCGATCTTGAATATTTCACTTTACGATGAATATCTTATTGTGGCATACTGTCATACAAACACATAGCTTTAATAAAAGTAAGGTTTGCAGAGCAATTATCTGTAAAACTAATCAGATTGAAAGTACAAAGATGATAAGAAAAACATATTTTCTAAAATATCCAAAGGCCAAATTACAGATATTCTTTAAAATTCAAAAACCTTTCATGTTACTGTTCCATCTTATAGTATAAATATGTTATGAATGCAAGTTGTTTATATGCACTAATAGTTCAGTTTTGAAATTAAATTGTCATACAGCTTCTCACTGTATAGTTAATGGGACTTAAAACTATAAGTTAAAGAAAGTGAATCTGAACAGCTCCTCTCCAAAAACAGATTGTCAGCGGCTTATAATATAAAAGGCGTTTCAGCAAAAAATAACAAGGAAATAAAGACCCATCCTGATTCCATCTGTTTAGTGCTTCAGGTTAAAAAGGTACAACAGACTCCAATATGCTTTGATATATTGTTTCATTACGGCAGTATTTATACATCGTGTTGGAAGGAAGTACTTTGTGCTATTTTTGGATATAAAGTAGACTGGTGTTACTATAGTGAAAATGTTGATGTGTTTGCGTTCACAAGTGAAAGAATAAAAGGGTATTATGATACAGATGGTTTTCCTAACAACAGCACAGCCAAAGAACCTTTGTATCTATTTTATTATATAGGGCTGTCAAGTTAACGCGTTAATAACGCACTAACGGAAAATAATTTCAACGCCACTAATTATTTTAACGTGCGATTAACGCATGTGTATTTGTCCTCGGCCCGCCCCGTAGTTTCAGAGCCCAAAGGCTTGACGTTGTTGTTCTTGTTGTTAGTTGGATGGTGGGAAATTCTAGCGAGAGATATGGATACAAAAAAAGCTGTTTTAAACAGCAAGCCAAGCACACAGCTGATGCTGACAGCCCCGCTCATGCCGCTCGCTTGCGGCAGACCACGCTTGAAAGTTTGCCTGGGAGACGCCTGGACAACAACAGCGATAGCTAAATACGTTAGATCATTCGGATCGCATTCAACGTGTCGACTGCACGTCACCGCGCATTATTTGAGAGGGGTCTGCCAGCAGGCCTCCACTTTCAGGACAGTTCCGGTGTAGACTCCACTGTCAGGACACCTCCGCTCTCAGTACCGGAAGCGGCGATTCAGACGAACCCGTTTTTTTCCCCGCCCCCCGAAGAACTCGTCTGATGGAAGTTTTCAAATCACAATGGAGACTCATCACGGAGGTGATGAGTCCGCTCAACATGCACTTTGGTTCGGCCTTGGTCAAGCCCTTTTGACCCCCCCAGCCTGGTTCTCGTAAAAGTTGACTTAGCCCTTTTTCACTCAAATGACACCATGGAGGAATGTAACGGGAGTTGACAGGGGACTCTGCCCGCCTCACGAGTGCCTATTTCCCCGCTTTTATTGATTTTTCATTATTTCACCCGTTTCCTTCTACCGGCGACACTGCCCCGTCTCGGGTGTCCCCCCACGGCCTGTGTCCAGCCGTTTCGCCCCCCGCCCCCCCACTCATCCATATATTAACGGATTTTGAATTTTTTTGTTTTTCTCTCCTCTCACTGATCGAATGGCAAACGTGACCCGCCATCGGAGGGCCTCCACCGACCCGGCCTCTGGCCGTCGGTTCCTCAGAACTGCTGGTTCAACTCTGATGGCCGGGAGGGTGTGCTGCGTTGGGGTGGGGGACTTCCCCCACTCTGCGTGTCTCTTCCTTCCCGGGCCGGCCGATATGAAGCGTGACCAAGATGCACCGTCTGACTCAGGGGTCCCACCACGGGTCCCCACCTCCGCCACGGTGCATCGGGCAAACACGGTTGTTTCTCGAACCCTCCACGTGCAACTAAAATACAAGATGTCATTATATAAATATATATATCTATATATATAGATATAATAAGTGTCAGTGCGATTTTATTTTGTATTATCATGCATTTCCTGTTCGGACAGTGGTGCTGTACTGATAGTGGCGATTTTATTTTGTAATTCTTAGCGTGCATGCACTTCCTGTACTGAGAGTGGCGCCTGCAGGCAGGCTCCCATGCATTATTTTGACCCACAGTGGGAACTTCAGTCTCATGCTTTGACTGAAGATGAAGACAGAGGAGCGGTATTTCGCCGACAACTGTAAACAGGCTTGTTTGTTTGAGCAACTGGCTCAGTGCAAATAAGTAGACAGGGTTGGGAGAGAGTGTAAGGGAGAGAGAGAGGTTCCAGGTTGTTGTATTGAAAATATTCAGGAGAATATTAGTCATTGTTCCGAAGATAATAAACAAACATTTGCATAAAGCACATTTGTCCACTCATATGTTGATAAGAGTATTAAAAACTTGAAAAAATATTCCTCTAAGGTACATTTAGAACAAATAAAAAATGTGCGATTGATTTGCGATTAATCGCGATTAAATATTTTAATCGACTGACAGCCCTAATTATATATCATATACTCAGTTTAAACAGCAACCGTTGTGTGTTTAGCATTTATGAGTGAAATCAACCCACTTGTATTCTAACAGCTGAGAGTCATTTTGAGCCAGTCCAATATGCATGTGTGTATAGAGAGCTGCGTGGGTGGGCGGAGGTGCTGGTGGTTTGGAGAGTAAACATTTTATTCATTCATACCCAAGTGAGATTTATCCTTTGCTATTTAGCACATTTCCCTCAACATGAAGCCTGATCTCACCGGGAAATTCGGAATTATTCTTATGAAATTATATTTGTACAAAAATGTGATAATATATTAACACACTGAGGGTTCGTCGAGGTGATTATAATATTTGCACTAAAATGTAACCAAGATAACACATTAACTGAATATATAGGATGGTAAATATGTTTGGTAAAGTGAATGGCCAATAAAAAAATGTCAAAATCAAATCATTTAGTTTTCATTTTAATAAATTACAATATAACAATGACCCACAAAAAGTGTATTGAGCATTCTTATATTTTAACATACTTTAAAACATAAAATGAAAGCCAAACGAACCACATTTGAATTGTGTTAAGCAATTTGAAACTCCAGTTTTTCACATACTGTATGGATGAGAATGGCATTTCTATCCCTAGAAGTTTAATATGACCAACATCTATTTTAATTGTTTGATAGTAGAATGTCCCTGTTTCCTTAGTTGCTAGCTTTCTCATAACACACATTTGGAACAGCATTGAATGCGTCAGTCTGACCATATTTTCACTATAGCTGTTCTGATCGGTAGTCATCCATGAGGGACCATTTAGCAACATTTTAATCTGAAAATCTGGTTCTCAATCAATTGATTAGAGAATGCACCAATTTCGAGGGATCAATAGTATCGGCTGCATTGATTTCTACAGTCCATAAGAGGAGCATTCAGGGAGGATGCACTATCATTTTAAATGAACAGATTATTCATCAGGGTTTTTTTCAGAATGATGTGAGAACTATGGCTACGTTTCTGATATAATACTCCTTTTATTTGTGTATTTTCAAACAGTAGATTGAAACCTCAAACAACCATGTGGTCTATTAAGATCATGCCTAAAAATAACTTTAAGAAAACCTCTCTTTGCTATTTACATACAGCACAGTGTGTTTCTCAGTAGTCATCCAGTAAAACAAGGGTCACCGCTGACTCCACAGCCCTCTGGCCCTTGTTCTCACTTGCAAAGGTTGTGTTTTTTTCTTCCTGTTAGTCAGATTTTTACAAGCAACATTCCTGCCTCCTCAACAATTGGACTGCATCAGTTCCTGCTATCTTCTCGTACGAAGAAGGTGGCGAGCGAGCCGTGGGGGCCAGCCCGTGCAGGGCATTGGGAGGAGGGGGGAGGTGCGTGTCTGCTGGCAATGAGGGTGAGTAGATCAGTGCGGCTCAGAGTCTGTGAGGCGGTGATAAGATTCCAGGATTTTCCCAGTGTGACAGGCCTGCTCACCAAGCCGTACACTCCTCTGCATGAAGAAACCCCCCCTCCCCCAAACCCTCGGGCTGCTACACCTCAGCAGCCCCTGTCACCTGCAGCCACACCCCAAACACAAAATCTTAATCTCTTAGTTTGTTCGGTCCCAGGTGAATAAATGTGAAATACAAAAGTAAGTATTTCTACTTTCCGGTTGTGTGCTTTCCGACACTATACACTAGTTGTGCTGTCTCTTTCTTTTTCCTCTGGCTCAATTCTCTTTCTTTATCTCAGCCTCCCCCTCCCCTCCCCTCTCCCTCGGATGGCAGGTCAGGCAGTGAGCTGTACGGGCTCAGAGGAGGTAAGGACGCCGCGGTGCACATTAATAATGAAAGGCCTTAGCCACCAGACCCCCCCCCCCTCCAGACACACACACTTACACTAACGCACACACACTCCCCCCATCGTCATGGCAATGGCGGTAGCCCAGCACTGTCACCGGGGGGGGGGGGGGGGGGGGGGGGATATAGCTACTCTCTCCAGCCCACGGCTCGCCAAGCTGATCACGAGCTCGTACACAAGATCCCCGTACTGGGCCTTCCACCGAGGAAATGCACTAATTAAAAACACTCAGCACTACGGCAGAGACAGGAATCTGCATCTATTTCCCCACCTGGATATGAAAGAGTGACTCTGGGGCCGTGAAGGGAAAAAAAATCACTGAGAATCATCACGAGCAGGAAATGGAAATTCGCTCTAGTGTCACAGACCTGAGGCATTAGAATCAGTAATTACACCATGTGAGATTGACCACATTTCAGAAAGGTTTTTTTGGGGGAATTAGCATTGCTTTAACTAGTCTTTATCCAAACTTCTACTCCATGTATGCTTGACGCATCCAGACACTTTATCCGGGCTTCTTCTGGATTGACTTAATAGCTCTGAAAACAAACTTCCCATCAGTAATCCATGACTAGTAAAGATGTTCTGGTTGTAAATGTCACCAGAAGGCTCAGAAGAGTGACAGAGAGTTAAAAAAATCATGTGGGAGGGTTTCCCAGAGGTGTAATGAAATTTGAAGAAACACTGCAATCAGAATTGTTCTTATTCAAACATCTTTTAAATCATTTTGGTTACATCTTAGCATAGCAAGGCTCCATCAGTCATTGCACTGTAGGAAGATATTACATAGGCAGTGAGAGAAATATCTCAGTCAAACCAAGGACATCATGGTCATCCATACCGCCGCCTGATTTACTTTTAATGAGTTCTGCTCACGTCCGAATCTTTGATGAATTTTCCAACACCATCCAATTAGGAAAGATAAGGGAACACTTTTTTTGAAACTCATGGAAAATGTATTTTTAAAGCTTCTTTTTGTCCAGCAGTTTTTTTTGGGGGGGAAACAACATGCAAATAGACAAGAAGACAAACATCAGAATTGTAAATTTCGACACAAATACATGCATTCCTTTTTATTCACAAAACCAGTCCAATTTTCTAAACGAATACAAAGATTGGTTATTTTTAAAAGCTGTAGCTACCCAGCAACATAACAAAATCATGAAATATAACAAATAACCAACAAAGTAAAAAGAAATGTAATCTTGTCTCAGTGCGTTCAGTAGGGTAGACTCAGAGCAAGTGCTGTTTCTTAGCATTTTTTGCCCTGAGCAGTTTTGGCACATGCTCAGTAGGGCCAGAGTAACATTGGGCTGCCAGTTTCACTAAAGGAAAAGTTTGGAGTTGCAGAAGAGGGCTGATTGAAGAGATTACAGTAGTGGCAAACCCAGAAGAGTCTCTGGAGATCCGCCTAACACAGGGGTGTCCAAACTTTTTTCACTGAGGCCCACGTACAGAAATATATTCGAAGGGCTGGGCCATTCACTAGAGGTGAGGTATATTGCATCATAAGTGAAGTTATAGGTTATCAAATCCAATCAAAATCTAGCTCAATTATTCTTGATACTTGAATTTGCATTAAGAAAAGAAACAGCCCATATTTCACTTATGTTGTTACAAAAAGTGTTGGCAGCTCATTCCTTAAAACAGAATCCTCAGACTGCTTATAATAAGGGGAAATAGGAAGGGTATATTTCAAACTTGTTATGCAAATAAGGTATTGGGCTTTTTTTTATCAACTTAGATGTGATATAAAATGTTTTCCAATGTAATTGACTGAATTTATTTGAAAAGTGGGAATACTAATGTGTATTATCTGTTTACTATACATATATATTAAAAAGTACAATCGAAGGAAAGCACAAGTTTCAGGTGTGGGCCATATTCCATTATAGTTTAAGAATTTTCTGAGGGTCATTCAAAATGGACAGCGGGCCGCAGTTGGCCCCCAGGCCGTAGTTTGGACACCCCTAGCCTAACATAACATTACTTTTTCACTTTAGTTTAACTTGTAAAATTCAATTTTCTCCCTTTTTTCTGTCTTTAAAAGATACCCATCGATCCGTCTGAAAAGTAGACCCTTCAACAAAATGAATTTTAAAATAGACAAGGGTTTAAGTAACATAATGGTGAAGAATTACGATAATGTTTTGCCATTAGCCACTAGTTTTGAAATATAGCTGTAAATTTACATTCTCTACACAAGTACTGTATCTTTCCACACATGAACAACATTAACACCAAACACAGAAATTAGTTGATTGTCCACACTCAGTCCGTCATTTCTGTTTCTGGCAATGAGACAGTTCCATGTTTAAGCGGCAGAAAAAAACCTGCTGGAAAAAGGACAAAAGGTACCAAAATGGAAACATAGAAAAGGGAATGAAAGTTGCCATATGCTTTTCTTTACGCTTCATTTTTGGTTCAAGGAATAAGCAGGTGCATCCATTACCCCGATTGATTCTTTTTTTTTGTTCTGCTTCGTTTTTTTTGTGGTTTTTTTCTATCATTTTATGTGTTGCTTGTTTTTGTTTATTAGCCAGTGTCTGTTTCCGGAGACAATCCAGGAGTTGGCATTGCACTTGATGGCAGAGCTTTGGGTAGGAGTGGAGGAGTCCTACTGGAACCACCTGAACGCCGCTCCTGTAGGAAGCATCACCTTCATGGAGAAAACAGAAGACAAGGTGGGGAGGAGAGGGGGAGGAGAGGGGGGAGAGAGAAGAGGTGTTAGAGTTGTTAATGAAAAACAGCACATTTATACAAGTGTTTGCAAATATACACCCCAAATCTACAACTTCACTGGGAATCTATAATTTCTTCACACTTTAAAAAGAGGAATGTTTTTCTGATTTTATTTTGTTTAGGGCTACAATGATTAGTCTCATTATGGATTTATCTAAAAAAAAAGTTATGTGAATAAAGGAAAATAATAGACGTTATCAGAGACAAATGGAGTCTTCATATTGTGTTTTTTTACAACTAAAAGTCCAACATCTAAAGGTACTGAATTTACAATGTAATTCAACACTCAAAAGCAGAACATCTTTAATGGGGCCCTATTGTGCTCATGTTCAGGCTCATATCAGTATGTCGTGTCTCTACTGGGACATGTCTCCATGCTTTAATGTTCAGAAAGGTCTTTATTTTTCTCCTACTGCCTGTGCTGCAGCACCTCTTTTCACCCTCTGTCTGAAACCAGAGCCCAGTTTGCTCTGTTGGTTAGCTGGCCGGCTCTGTTGTGATTGATCAACCGCTTAGAGATGTCCCGCCCCTTAGCCTATCACATACGAAGTGTAAGAGCGCTAGCCAATAGAAGTGCGAGTGTTACATCGTGATGTCACTAATGGCGCATTTCCACTACAGCGCGGAGCCGTGCCCAGACCGTTTTTGGTTGCGTTTCCACTAGGGGTAGTTCCGGCTAGCGGGTACTTTTTCACAGTTTTCTGGCCCTCAAAAATCGAGGTTCTTTCCGGGCCAACAACCGGGCCGAGTATGCTAAACTAGTGAGAGAATCGCTGGCAACTACAACAAAATGAACATATTTGACCGTGATTTAATTGTAATACAGGTTTCTAAATGAGTTCGACGTAACAACATACTGATACCGGTTAGTAAAAACCATGAATTAATGCTTTGACAAGTCTGCAGTCAAGATGGCAGGCGAAAACCTTTTAAAATGCGTGTTTTCTGAAGGAGATCAGCTATAACGCAGTATATGCTCCGACCGTCCACACTCACAACAACGGCAAATAAACCAGCGACTGTATTCGCCATAACACAGACAGTCTTTGGTTTGTACTTGTTTAACTTTTGTCTAGTTTCTGAACAGATATGAGGAGCTGTGAGATCTGAGTGCTAACAGCTAACGGCTGATGTTTGCATTGAAGATGACGTCACAGCTCCGCCTACACTGCGTTACTATAGTTACTACCCCAGTTCCTAAACTGTAATGGAAACGCAGCATAAAGTGAGTCTGGCCTAACAAGGCCTAACGAGGCCTAGCCATACCGTACTAAGCCGAGCGAGGCCCTGCAGTGGAAAAGCGCCAGATGTTACTGAAGTTAACAAAGGAGTCTAATCAAGGCATTTCAGACAGGGGGGGAGAGAAAGGATTTTAGCCTTTGCAGACCATTTACATGCACAAAAATCTATATAACACACTGAAGGAATGGGAAAACCCCAAAAAGCATGAGAGGGCCCCTTTGAATTTATTAAGGAAATCCAACAACCAGTTGATTAGCTTCTATTCCACTCTTTCTTCCAAATGTAAAAACTCCTGCATTGTGTGACCCTCTCTCCTCAGCACAGCTACCGGAACAGTCTTTAGTCTGGCTTCACACACAAAACCCGATATCCCACATTTATTATTTAGCCACCACACGCGTAGCTCTCCCACAGCATCATCAATGATTTTGCCGGTCTCTGTCCCTCACTCTCTCGCACTGAGGCGTTCTCTCTCTCTTATTGCAGTGAGCAGAGTGGCACACATGCATTGAGCTGCAGGGCTCAGCCGCGGCCTGACAGTCAGGAGATAGAGAGCCGCTCGTGGCGTCCTGCAAAGTGCAACTCTACTGCAGCACAGATTCTTCCAGCTCTGCCTGGAGCTCGGCAAACATTTATGCACCCACACACACTCTCACACCGAACCAATATGTATTCAAGTGCAGTCACACACCTCCACACACAGTGGCACGTTAACCGACACTCACAATACACCCCCGAAATCACACCAAACAGTGAAAGTGTTAAAATAAAATTCTCATACAGGATGGATTCAGATTTACTTTTCCATCTACAGCAGAGGGTTTTATATGGGATCGCTAATACTAGGAGATAAACACACACATGCATACAATCACACTTATCTAATGGAAAAGGAAACAGAACATATACATCTACATCATGCTCACACTGCAAGCAAAAAAAAACACAAATATGTTTGTTTTTTTGTGCATATGTGAACTTTTGAAAAAGTGGAGACAGCACGGATCACATTGAATCTGATCTTTTTTATTCTGATAAGGGCAACTTTCATATGTTGTGTTAAATCTCAGCAGTGTTAACAGTCATATTGGACTTCCTGATTCTCTCATGGACCTGCAGCACTAGTCCCAACTCTTTGCTGGTGAGTCACTGCCAAAAAACTGCCAAACAAAGAGAAATCAGAATGTGTATCAATATTGTCAAGTTTTTCATCTCGATTGCCCTTTCAAAGTTAAATACAAAATTATGAAGGGATCCTGATGAAATCCTAATCAAAATAATAATGTCTAACCTGAACATAATCAAACTTAAAATATGTTGTGCAGTTCTGAGGTACAGCTGCAGGGAAATTATTAGGTTTCAACAAAGGCATCAGAAGCAATTAGGCCATTAGTTCCAAAAAGCCCCAAAAAAAACAATACCAGCAATTATTATTTCAGGCCCACTTAAACCATTCCTCTACTTTTGAATCAGCAGTGTACTTTTGAATGCTTTTGTTCATAACTGGACATGAAACTGGGCGGCAGCGGGGTTCGTGCTCCACAGGCTTCATTTACTTTCATTTTGAAAGTTAACTCCTGCTGACCAAATGAAACATTTTCGCTCAGGTAAAATGACTTCCAACAAGGGCATTACTTTGCTGGTCTCGGTCTAATTTAGCCCACACTGGGCTTTATTTGATAAATGGACTCAATCAGGAATAATCTGACAGCAGAGACACTGAGTACAACTGTGCTGTTCATAACCCGAATATGCACGTGCCAGTTCAATTCAGACTCACAACTTCATATCAAAGATGTAGCAAATGCATACATATTTAGGAAGTCCTTTGAAAGATGAAAGTTAATATGGACGGCCATCTGAACAGCCAACATATTGCCAACATTATTTCACGGTCTGTGTGTTAAGTATCGTTGGCTCGCCATCCGTCTCTGTGGTGACCTTTCTGAAGCAGCTCAGCTGTTACGAAGACAGTCAGAGGGCAGCAACATCTGCCGCTGCCACAGATGTCAAAAACTTGGTAAAGGCCGGACTGACCATGATGTAATGTGTGGGGAGAAAAATAACACAACCCCCCCCCCCCCCCCCCCCCGCATTGAGTATAAATCCCGTTTTCTCCTCACTATCAAACATGAGCAATCAATGTCAAATGGCAGCTGATCAGGGATAGAAAAAGCCTTCTTTCAGCATCACTGATTGTACAGGTTCAAACAGATGGATTCTGTGGGCGTGAAGTGGCCAATCACTAAAATCGATGGGCGATGAACAAGAGCATTTATCGTAGCATAGCCAAACTGTTTGTGTGCTACCCACAACTAAAGCAAAAGAAAGAGGTATTCTTTATTTCTTGCACTAACTAGGCTAAATCCAGCACAACTTGTAATAGCTGTTGTTCGGTGTTACTGATGCAAATTCCCGTAAGCCACTTTAAGCCGTGACGAATTCTGCCTCAAGGCACCGCTGAGCCTTCCGGTTGTTTTTTCATAGCTTTATTATCAACAATTGTAAGGATTCTCTTATCAACACCCACAATAACAAAAAAACTCAAACCATAAACGAAAAGCATCTCTTCATGCAGAAGTGCAAGTGGGATGTTATACTGTCTGCCGCTCACAAAGAGCCCGAGTGTAAACCTTTAAAGCTTCTGTATCTAAACACCAATGACCTCCAGTTGGCACACACACTCACTGTTTGTCTGGCTCTAGGGGCAAAGCTTTTCTGCTCTCTGTCAGAGGTCAATTGTGAGTGATATGTAAATTTGATACGATTTCTCTTTATGAACCCAAGCTCACATTTCATAGTCAGGGCAGGGCATGGTTAAAGCATAAAACATGCCCAATCTTTGTCTTGATCAAGCTAGATTTATTCGAAAATGTAAAAGAAATATGGATGTTACAGTTACATTAGGTTTATTTTCTAAGAGCATAACTTGATGTGCCTAAAATAATAATGTTATGTTTGAAAGAACATCCATAACATTCATCTGTTTGCAACTCATATATATCAATATTCCAATTACTGTATATAGACTATTCTGCGATGTTTCTATTATATTATATTTTATATTATTTACGTGTACTATTTGATCTGTTTTATTGTGTTGCACAGTTGGAGGAGACTGTGACCTAAGATTTTCATTGTCATGACTACACTGTTATTTATGAACAAATTACAATAAAAGCCATGAAACTTGAATACAGTTAACACAACTTGCATAGATGCCAAAAAAGACTTTTATTTTACAAACACTATCACTGCCTTAAGGAGGCTGTTTCCTTCACGCACAACAGGCTGTGTTCAGTACAACTTGGATACCACTCTGCTTCCTCTTTCCTCTCCAACTTGTCCCTGTCTGCCCAGCAACTTGCCCACGCGTCCGTGTGTCTCGGTGTCAGTCTGCGTGCCTGTCAGCTTGCATGAGCCTCTTCTGTCCTGACAGTCTGGTGTACGGTGTCTGGGAGGCAGGAAAGACCATGAGGGAATACGCTGCTCCCATATCAACGTCTGATACTGTCATATGGCCCCCAATGGACAAAATTAGTAGGTGTGGGTGTGTCTGAGAAGCATTGACCCAACCAAGGAATTTTACTACCATATATTATTTTATAAGCGTATAAAGACAAAAACTCCAGTCTTACCACATGATATTTTTTATATTACACCCCCCGGTGAAATACATCCTGAACGTACAGTGACATACAAGTAAAAACAAAATATATTACAACTTCCTAACCCCGACTGTGTTCCTTTCACTCTGTGTTGAACGGCATCGCTGAGACTGACACCACTGGAGGGTATTCAGACGCAGAGCATAAAGAAACTGCCTTCCCACTTATTTCTCTCAAATGTAGCATTCCCAGAATAAATCCAGACATCTTCAGCCAGTGAGCTATGAGGTGGCAAAGGCCCCAGCATGCTAACTCCCCCTCACTTGCCAATTTTACGCTCCTCTTTGAGCTGCCATGAGCTTTCAATGGAGACCGTCAACACCCTTAAAATAAGCACACTGCTGCTGGACTGCACTTGTGTACCAACGCGTTTCCACTCACAGGCTCGTACAAATACAGAGAAATACAGTAACACTACATGCAGATTCAGAACAGTCATTTTGACTCTGTGCTCAACAGTGTGGGTTGCAACCAAATCTCTCAAAACTGTCTGATAAACTGACTTCAAGGCACAAGTTAAATAAGACCTCATGCCCCTTTAAAGATCGCGAGTTTAACAGCCGGAGCCGACGGAGATGTGCCGCTCTATCTTTGATTGGAGGAGGATGTGACACTCAGGGCTGTGTGAGCTACAGCTGAGGCTCACTGCAGTTCACTCTGAAAGCCAGGAAGATCTTCTCCTCTGGCATAGGTGCGGCCCAAGTCTAAGGGGAATTAAGGGGAAGGAGGAATGTATCTTACAGAAGCCTTGTTTAAAGACAATACCAAACGGTCACTGACATTATTACATCTTTACTTATTACTGACATTTACGATTTACTGCTTCCTCTCTCCTTACTCGGTACATCCTCCGTGAATTCCTTCCTCTGACTTTTATCTTGTACTGACGACACCACGCTCATGGCAGAAAGGCCCAGGCCGTATTCTCTGATCTAATCACCTGCAGAACAATAGCTGTTGACTTAATAACAAAGCCATTGGAGACAACTACTAGACTGCTAATGGGAGATGTATGAGTGCATGAGGACAAATAAAAAGCAGGCAAAATTGAAAATGGTGTACTGCTGTCAGAGCAAAGTTGATAGTGTGTTGAAAATCAAGTTTAGGGCAAAGAGGTAACAGGTTGCAGACCAGATGCATTTTAAATGTAGTCAGATATGTTGCAATGCAGAGAAGTTTAGTCACTTTATCTTTCTTTAAGATCAAACTTTACAGTGTCAAATCATATGAGAAATGTGTAATGCGAAGCACATGACTAAGAGGGGAATATTACCGAGATTACTCTGTCACAAAGATTTTATTTCATGCCGTGGGTTGTCGGGTGATTGAGGTTATGGTTTGATTCACGCTTTCTGTGTGGGCTGAAGCCGCACACTTTGGCACAAACTGCTTTTTTCCATGTCAGTGTCATGACTAAGACATCCAGGACACTCCAAACTTGTAACTCTTATAAAAAGGCATTTCTCTCGATGTCACATTTCATGATTGTCACATTGACTATTCATGTTTTCACATCCATTGATAACTGGTCCAACTGTAGGCTCACATTATTGACATTTTGGATAAGTAAAAAAGTGTCATGTCTGATTGACTAATCTAAAAGCTATTTTTACAGATTGATGGATTTGACAAAAACACTGATTTTGTGCAGGTAAGATATACATAATAGAGACGTTTTGCCCGCACAGCAAACAAACAATATTTGTCTAATATTGTCACATGATAAATGAAGTTGCAAGCAGAGATGAACCCTATCACTTTAGGTCTTTGTTTGACTAACCCATTACATCAAATATGAAGCACTTTCAGATGTTAGGAGTACAAAATGTGTGCAAGTTAATTACAATACATACAATTACTTGAGCCAATAAGCACACGGCTATTATACTTGGTACTCATGGCGGATTATGGTACCCTGGGGTGTCTGTCTTTCATATGAGGTGGCCTCTGGCAACATCAGCAGACTGACGTTTTGAGCAGAATGATGACCTATATCAACATCAACACTCATGAATATTCAAGCCCCCTTGGGTTTGGCATCACTGGTGTGAACGACTGGTATTAGGCTAACTGCCATGACAACATCAATTGCAAACCATAAATTAAAACAGAATTCCTTTCTGTTGCAGACGTTGAGTCGTACCACCTACATAGCGAGCTGACACATCTCAGCCTTTTGCTGAATTATCAACTTAGACAAATGAAGCCTCTCATTAATTTGCATCTGAACAATGCAACAGGGAAAAAAACAAAAGGAAGTCACATCAGCCTGATTATCAACTTCTAGAAATATTGTCCCTTAAAGACAAGCATTTCAATCCTTAAACTTCACACCATCCAAAGGGACCATGCCACAATTCATGTTTCAACCTTTTTACTGTCATAAAAAACATTTGCACCTTTGTTTATTCCAAAATGTACCCTGTCATGTGTTGAGATCTTTCATTCCAAAGATTATTGTCATCATTTAAAATGATTGGTTTGTTATTGGTTTGATGATGTGCAGATTGTTCACATTAGGTTGTGCTTTACAATTCAACTAAAACACATACATGATCTTCACTGTGATGGATAACCTATAGCCAACAAGTTCCACATCTTTAAACAATATGCCATACCAGAAAGCATTGACTGTTGGTAGGAAATCCTCTGTTTAAATATATGGTTTTGTTAACCCTGCCACTAATGACCTCTTCCTTAAAAGTTACTTTCTCGCTCCGAAATAAAGTCACTTCCTTTGCTCCTAATGGACAACATTTCTACGGCTTTGTCCCTTGAATGCAAACACACTATATGTACTTTTATCTGTATGCTGGTATGCTGAAACAATTCATTATGCAAATGTCCTTGAGAGGACATTATCCTCAAGCAAATGTAAACTCTCTGCTAAAGAACACTATGGCATGCTTTCAAAAAGGGTTAGTAAGTCATTAATACTAGAGGTAGGTTTAAAACAAGCAGAACATTGACATGGCCTTTAAAAAGATCAAACCCTTGTGCACAAACAAGTGAAAAGGTTTAAATATTCATGTCAATCTTAAACATGAACATTCATTAATTGAGCTTTAGGTTAATATTGCATAAAAATTACGCAACACTGTGTCACTGAAAACTCTACACAAGGAGCCCTTTAAGGAGCCTTTCACTGTGGATGGCCAAAAGCAGCACATGAGGATTGGACAAGCAACATATCACACAAAGAAGAGGCCAGGCTGTCACCCACAATCAACATCATAAAGAGAAAGAAGTAAAGCCATTAGCAGTTTGAAGCAGAGATCCAGTTTGCGTCAATTAGACCAGAGGCCTCTCCACTGGTTCCCGTTCACACTGTGTTACATATCCATCAATTCCCTAATGCCAAAGTGACACGATTATCCATTGATCAAAAAAGTTTATTTCCTTTGAGATGGAACATCTGCTGAAATTGATTTCATGATTGGTCATTCTGCCATCACATGCTGGCTTAGTTAGGCCACTGAGTGCGATGGAGGTAACAGACAGGACGTTTGGAGGGACATTTAGATGAGCAGGACTGTCACCGGAGAGAAGGGCAGCGGCAGCAAAAAGAGGGGATGAGGTGGGGGGGCGCATGTGCCACACTGACACCTGGTGCTCCAGATGACAGCTCTGTGGCCAGATGGACCTTGCTACATGCACACAAATACGCAAACATACCCACGCATGTACACTTATACACAAACTGTACAAATATTCACTGTCACACTGCCTCCACTCATACCTAATGATTCTTTACTATTAAGACATATGGACAAGGAGGGTGCCCATGAGAGAGTGCCTTGTGTTACCTTTAGATGAGTAATTTAGCCTTCCAATTAAAAGATGCTGACAGGATGATTGTGTTGTTTTGGTGGACAGATTAAAGACACCCCATGGTGACTGCTTACGCTGCACATAGCCATCACTCACCACCTGTCATTTCCCTGCCTGTGGAGCCGTCACCCCACCAAAAAGCCCCCCTGTAATATGTCCCCGGAAGGGAGTGACACTAAAGTGTAACCCAGAAGGTGTAATGCTAAAATTTGAGATGTTTGCAAATCTGTGTGTAATATTTTTGAAAGATTTTACAGCTGTTTTCTGTTTATAGTTCCTACATTTCTGATCCCACAATGACAATTTAACTTAAATGTTTTAGGCCTATTTCTAGGGGAACTCTAAAGAATAACCCACAATGCAACAGCATATCATAACACTTACCTCCAGAGCAGCAGAGGGCTTCTTCTTCAGTTCGTCACATTTACGAAACTTGCAGATCTGGTGGCCTGTTTTGCGATTCCGGCAGCTGCTGCATTGGTCGCAGTTAATTCGCCGTCGGCAAGGTTGGCACATGCCGCAACGTTTTCGCTTCTTTTTACCGGAGTTGATAGCAGAGGCCAGCTCGCTCTGCGCTGGGTACTCGGCCAGGCCGGCCATGTGTAGTGCGCTGTCCGCCAGAAACACTCCAGCCGGCGTCATGATGAAAAGCCCCGGGTTGAAGGGGAAACCACCCCCAATTCCATATGGGAAGTCAACAGGACCACCTACGGCGTCCGTGACAGACGTACCCTCCAAATCGCTACCCCCCGAGCCTGAATCTCCACCGCCAATTCCCATACCCATGCCCCCAGGCAGGAGCATGTGCTCCATACCGGCCCGCTTCAAAAGTGCTGCTGCCTGGGCAAAGTGCAGCAGGCCATTCTGTCCCTCTAGCACCTGTTCCAGGGTTCGGTCCAACTTGGCTGCCATCAGAGCAGAGACAGTGGGCTGCGGCTGCGGAGGCGGTTGAGGCTTTGCCGAGTGGCGCTTAGTCTCACTATTGTCCTTGTGTCCATAGCTGGTGGCAGATGAGACTGCTGTGTACTGGGAGAGGGTACGGGACTTCTTAAGGCTCTTACTGAGGGGCTCACTGATGATGCCACAGCGGTTCCTGCGCTCTATAACAGGAGAGTCTTGTTTGCTGTTGCTCCGCTCCTGGTCCTCTGTCCGGCCCCCCTCCGACAGCCCGCTAGACATGGTCCAGAGCGTACGTGACTAGGGTTGGGGGTGAGGGTGGAAAGGGGGCAGGAGTGAGCGAGGAAGGGGAGCAAAGACCTTTTCTCGGTCAGTTCTATGCCCCTTTTGAGAGTGGTGCCTCACCTAAATGGACCAATCAACCAGCCAACAGGCAGGCCCCGGAGCCTTTAGCCCGCACTACAGCTCAGCCCTCATCCACGTTCTTCCATGGGCCTTCAGAAAAAAAACCTTACATAAGGAGAAAAGAGGGGCAAATTAATCATTAGTAATCAGTTATTCAAAAACATTGACAGAATCACCCTTAAAGTTGATATGGCAAACCTGTTGCATACATTAGGGATCTCCTGACTTAAGTCTAAAGTTATCCAGTTTTATCTGTTTTTGGTCCCTGCCAACTCCTGCAAAAAACATCTAGCTGTTTAGCTGCTAAATGCTCCACTATGTTCACCAATAGTTGCTTTGTGTTACCTGTCTGCTACCTTTCTGCTGCAGTAGGTGTAGCTACAGACGGTTTTCGCTGTTATAGCTTAAAAGAGTTTTAAAAGAGCAATGAGTGAACCAAAACAGTAAAGTTGCAGCAGGTCAACTATTATCGGAAAATTGCAGTAAAGCACTGTAAAGCAGAGGCGTATCTACATCTGGAAAAAGGCTACCAAAAAATGTGGGTACAATTAGAAAAATAATAAATACAATAATGTTTAATAATATAAAATTATGCAAACAATTTTTTTCTGAAATACAAATACTCTATCATATATTTTGGTTTACCTAGTTTTCAACACTTTTGGTTGGTTCAGTATTTCAGTAATATTGTTTGTTTTGTTTGTTTGTACTCATAGTTAAAACTAATGTAAATATTTTTTCCGTTTACATCTTGCGTTGACGTCACTTCCTGTTTAGTTCCATCCGGATCAGTGACTTCCGGTTCACGGGAGGATACTACTAGCCTAGTGATCATGCTAGTGACGGCGAGATGAAGCCTTATGAAGCTTTGAAGCTTTCCAGCCAATTGGTTCGCAAAAGGGTTCATCTCATGAGGCTTCATCATGGGCTTCATTTGAACACAAACCCCCCTGTTGGTCAAAGTGTGTAAAACAGCCAGATTGGACATTTGAACAGTGTGCTGTATCTCATACCGAGTTCCCAATGAGTAAAGCCTTAGAATAACTCTAAAGTTTAAACAATGAACATTAAATCATATTTTCATTTTAACAATATTGTTTTTATTCCAGTTTATTGATTTTGAAAGAAAAGCCTAAGGAGGCTGGTAAACATTGCAAAGAGGGATTTGTATTCCTTAATAAAATTCATAAACTTAACCATGTTGTAGCCTGAGAAAGGCTAAACCATATTAAAGAATACATTTATTAACTACATTATCTCATTTAGCTGTAGCTTTTATATTCAACCAAAAATACGTATTGTTCAGTCGTTGAACAAGGGACCCTGCGGTCGTGAGTCAACTGCTTTCTAGCTGAGCCACAGCACACACACTGAATTTCCCTGAAAACACTTTATAATATTTGTTCCTGTATTTATTCATTCATTTTTTTATTCCTACATTTATGTATGCTTGTATCTGTTTATACTTATGAAATGTTCCGATCTCTATATAAGTGAGGGTCTGAGCTCTTTTAATTCCATTCCGTTCCATGGTTCTTATTATACATCCATGGGTATTATGAGCGTTGTGGTTCAACGGTTCAAACATGCGTTCAACCGATCGGAATCGCTTTCTGACGCAGTCACGTGGTATCGACAGGCAGCGAGGCTTCGTTTGTCATCGATGACGTCACTGGCACAAAACGATACAAGCCTCGATATATGCTTCACCAAATGCTTCGGGGATTACTCGAAACACGCTCCGAAGCCTCGGCGCAATACATAACATCACTACTACTAGCGCCTTAACGCATTTTAAAAACGCTACAGGCAGTGCATGCTCTGAGTCTGAGAGTAAAACACCTGATCCAGTAGAAGATCGTAGGGACAATGCCGTAAGTAAAGTTGTAAAGATTCTGTTAAAAATCATGTTTGCTAAGTAATAAAAACTGGTCTATTTATTTACATG
This sequence comes from Notothenia rossii, assembly GCF_949606895.1. Taxonomy (NCBI): domain Eukaryota; kingdom Metazoa; phylum Chordata; class Actinopteri; order Perciformes; family Nototheniidae; genus Notothenia; species Notothenia rossii. The sequence continues at coordinate 8,398,972 of NC_136907.1, forward strand.
AACAATAACAGTATATGTATATGAGTCAACAGCAATGCTAGTAGCCATGCTAAATGCTACCCACAGTGCGAGTACCACGTTTATTCATGTTTATTATCCAAATATTCCTACTGAGGCTAAACTTCAAGGTTGATGAGAGAGGGGTAAATGTTGTTGGAATTTGAATAAAATTCACCAGGAGACTTTCTTGACTATCATAACAAATTCCGGTGGTTGGAGCTTAAAATAAATGAATTTGAAAATGTACATGGCACTAAGGACCACTCCAATGTTTATATCCAATTAAACAGAAAAGGGGGCCCCTAAACGCACTCAAAATAATTCTTTATTTTGTATTCCCTCAATTGTTGTTACCCCTCTAAATCTTAAGACATTTGTTTATAAATCACACACCTTTTCCAATTTAAACCAAATTGGTGTTATGTTTAACATTCTTAATTGTACGCTTAATGCTGAATTGTACATGAAAATATGTGATTTTGTGTGCTATATCTCGTTAAACAAACGCACACTAGTTTGTGTTTAATTGCAGATGTGGTTGCGCTCCTTAATGTCCTAATGTGTTACCTTATTTCCCTCTTGATGGTTCCCAGTGGAACCTTTTGATCTACCAATCTGTGCTTTGTGAACACAACTGACATAACTCTCAGATTTAAATAAAAAAATGTAAAGGTAAAGTTAGTCATTTTTATTTTAGTCATCTCCAGTATTTATCTGTTATAAATGCAATTTTAATAAGCACTATTTGAGACCGACTTTATACATTAATTGTATTGCCCTGACTGCAGTTTATTCATTTATGAAATGTTGCATTTATTGACTAACAATTACATGCCCATTGATCGAGCGTGATACACAGAGTGTGTTTCTTATTAGACTCTCACACAACAATCTGATTTAGCTGCAGAAAATACAGCCAAAAACCCAGAGGCAGAACAAAGGAAGTTTTGTTTTTATTAACTAAGCATGTCTTTTGATTGCTATCATTGTGTTACAAATATATTATATCCTATTACTTTTAAAGGCCAAACCTGTAGAGCGACAAAACATGAGCTTAAATAGAGCGGTGGGGCTTATGAGGAGGGTACGCCGGCTAAGAGACTCCCCACTGGACAGAGATGCATCCACCGGCTTTTAGCACAGGATTCCTGTGACTGCTCATCTATGAAAATAAAAACTATGCTGCTATTCTCCTGACCTGTCCATGTTCACAAACAAGCATACCACCTCCCACAGAAAAGCTGAGGAAATGGCCGGGCCAGTCCTTATAAGGGAAACAAAGGGAAAGGGAGGGGGAGAGGATGGAGGGGGGGTGTCTGTGCAGTGTGTGGAAATTGGAAGGCCAGAATTAGTGGGAGGTAAAGCTTCAAAGGCAAGAGCGCAGCCCCCACATTCTCACCAGCTCAGGGGGATGTGGCGCCAGCGAACCAGAGCCAGCTCCGCAGCCCCTCAGCCTGGCAGTTTCAGTTTCTCCCACTACAGCTCTGACCAGGGTCCGGTTTCCCCAAGGCATCTCAAACTAACTGCCTCTCTGCTCAGTTGTGGTTGAAAGCGTAACAGCGCTGCAAATCAGGGGTTTTCTTGCGGTTTGATGGAATATTGGACCTGAAATGATGTGTTTAGTGGTCCTTTATGAATACTTTAACGTTGCTACAGGTTTTTATTTGATTGTAATATTGTCTTAAATTAGCTTTTTGGCAACGGTGCATTTTGGTTAAGTAAATCTGGGTGTGTATCAACATTTTTTTTTCATTAATTAATGCTTTGCAAAATGCTCTGATCTGAAAACAGTAAATGTGATAAAAGAGTTTGAGTTTTTCACATAATCAATAAACTGGCACATTATCAATAGCTAGAATAAATAAGCTCTCAGGGTTGGCAAGCTGGCGATTGCGTTTCTTGAAAACCTTAAGAAAAATATATCTCTGATCAGCTGTTACATTAGAAATCTGACAGAGGACTTTTTGTCCTGCTGGCCAGCTGATGACACTACTGGTTAAAAAAAGGCAAATGAAAATGCTTGTAGACATGCTGCTGTTCTTCAGTGATGACAACCTGGATAATTTGGATGTGGCACACTACTTTTCCAATACTGCTGACTTGCTTTGCGCTAACACCTGCTGAATTAGAATAACGCAGTGTCGCACACTCTTCTCCAGGTGAATATGAATCATTTGACAAATGATTGGGATTTTAAAGAATGCACACTTTTCATTTCTATTGTAGCTGAGGTGTGACAAGTGCTAAAATGCTTCAGTCTCTAAGGCACCTCTCTGTGTACAGTTGAATAGTTTCATGATGAAATCAATGCTATATCTATGTTCAGGAAACAAGCAGATGCATCTCAGTAGTAACACATGTATATAATGGCAAACAGCTATTCTATGATTTGTGAATCAAAATCATCACATTTGAATGATTGTATAAATGCTCATAGTCAACATTTGGTGCCACAAAGAATACAGCTCTACCAAAGCAGCGCGTAATGACTAACACATGTATGCAGATTTGTATCATACATCACATCTGTCTAGAATTAAGGCATGGTCACCTAGTATCTTCACGTCCACCCACCTTTGCTGTACCTCCTTCCATCCCACTGACCTATCAGTCACACTCTCTGTCATCATCAAACCTCAGCATGGCATAAAGTCTCAGGCTAATAACCCCTCCTCCCCCGCCCCCCCCCCCCCTGATTTCCAGCGTCATGACTCTTAAGATCCCTTCACCACATCATTTACAGCGGAGGTTTATGTCCTCATATGAACTGTCTATTAAACCACTACTGCCTCTAATGCTCAGTGTCAGGTCTCTGCTGCAGAAACCTGATCAGTGGCGTTGTTTTGTCCTTCGAGGATGTTTACTCAATTTCCTGTGATGTAATGGACTTAACGCTGTGTTTCATATGAAACGCTTTTTACGCAAGCTTTATGTGAATTGACCTGACAAGAGCACTGTAATTAGTAGGTGCTTCGGGGACAGCATTTCTTGCACCTCGAGCTGTCTCCAGATTTTAAAAATAGGTGTTATTAATAGCTTCATGCTAGTTTTTCTTCAATTTTCTACACAGGAATGCAGCATGGATATATACACATCTGGATATAAATGGTCCGAATTATTAATACAGGCAAAAAGCCTTTCTTCGATAAACCAATGAGCTCAGTTGGACGATGGAGAGCGCAAGTGCAGCCGGAGAGGCGTAATCTGATCCCGCAATCGAAACATCCATAACAATAATTGGTGGCCTCTTGTTTGGTAAATTTAGACCTGCAGCAGAAACGGTCACTCTGCATATAGACAGGCGAAGTCCCGCCCATCTACTTCCGACCCATGGAACCTTATTTCGGAAAAATTATGTATTGAAGTCAATGGAGAGAGAAAACTTATCTTTCCATCCCGTTTGAATTGTGCCATGAATTACACATATTATGTTTGTCAATCTTAAAAAATAATTTCCATGTCAAAAAAGTCATAGTTAGTCTTAAAACTGTTGCAACTAGAAAGACTACAAATCCCACAATCCCGGTCCCGCATGCTGGCTCTTACGGAACCGACTAACTCCCCTTGTGAAAAGGGAGGGACTTCACCTCTCTATGACTTTTAGAAATGTTTGTTTTTTCAGGCCTCATCTTCATTATAGGCTCAACTCAATTATTTTTATTTACGCTTTAAGGAAATCTGAGTGTTGGATAATGACTCTTTTATTGGTCAATAAGTCATTTAGTGTAGCCCATCAAATATTGACTAACCTGAGGAGCAATAACACAATGTTCCTAAAGTGACTGCAAGTGTTGCTGCTCAATCAGTAAAGACACTTAGTAAAATGTTGACATTAATTCCAGGCTGTTTTTTAAATCAGCTCAGTCACATTTGTCCCTTTTTTTGTCAACAGCAGCTGATTTGCAGAAGCTGAACAATTGTTTGAGTAAAGTTAATAAGGACCATATGGAGGATGGTGGCTTTATGATATATGGTTATCAGTTTGTGTGTGAAGTTGTATTTCTTTTAATGTTCTACTAGCTTATGATTGAGTGAGAGTTAACTATGACAGCTCTGTATCTATGTATACACAAATTGAATCCAGATGTTCTTGTTTGTTTGAATATAATTAGAAAAAAGTTCAACATTTTATAGAACATGTTTGATTCAGACAAGAACAGTATCACATATCTTTATGAGCAACTATCTTCTCATCACATTTAACTATTCAAGAAAGTAAGCGCACTTCCAAAAAGGTGTTCGTAAACCATAAGGTGAAAATATCCACATTTTATATATCTATATATAAAAGAAAACGTGAGTAAAAATATGTCACAGGTTCAGTTAATGGTTCCTAATAAATGTATAAAAGCAGAGGTATTCATTTATTAGAGAATTTACCTAAACTTTAGAGCTTGAATCGTTCGTAAATGTACAGAAAATACTGTACGTGCCCAGCAATAACACGGATGATTAGATCTTCAACCACAGTGTTGATTTTGACTCGTCTGATAACTAACAGCTCATTTAACACTTAATAGCTCCAAACCTTCCCTTGAATAAGCAGTTTTTAAAAAGACACCTGTATAAAAATGAATGCAATAATATAGTGACAACTGATGAATGGTCTGTTGGTTCAGGAGTTCAATAGGTTGGATCAAAATGGAGGGACGCATTCAAGGCCAGTGTGTTTACGTTTCCTATTGTTGGTGAGATCCAGGACCATTTAAACAGGGACATGTCCCCACCCCTTTTGGCAATGGCCAAATTTGTCCCCACAACTTTGCATTAGGATCATCTGTTAAAAATGTTCGGAAGATGTGCATTAAGAATTGTACACTTTGAAAAATATGTATTTGCTGAGAGAACATGTACAATCTGGAGGACTGGTTACACTTTCTGGGTGTATTTCTGTAACCCAAGTGCAACACGTTAGTATGAGTAATAGTTGAATAGATACTCGTAATTGTTGCCTCCGCTTTGCAGCAGCGTAGCATATACTGTACTGTCAAAAAAAGTAGTGTAAGCATATATACTATATATGTACTTTATGTATCGTGTGCGGGCAGGGGCGCCGTAAGGGGGTGAAAAGTTAGGACGATATACTGTAAGGGCCCGTGACTGACAGGGGCCCAAATTATTTTAGAACATTAAGAAAAAAATGTTTAAGTAACCAATGTGATTATCTTTTCATGGGGCCCAAAATACCTGGTGGCGCCCCTGTTTGCGGGGGTCTAATGCAGCAGTGTTTTTTTTTTTATCTGAAAAAAGTGTCCACACCACTTTTTCTAACAAAGTGATGCCCATGTTCAGGACAATAATCTGATTCAGGACAATAAATGTAAACATTTGAATTACAATTATTTTTAACATTTTGGATTTCATAAATGTTTAAATATTCAACACATTGGTGTGGTCCAAATAGTCTGCTTTCATATTCAATTAAAATACCATTGAAACTCAAGGTATGAAACTTTCTTCCAATTGAGAAATCCTGAATTATTGTGTTTAGATAATCACCCACTAATTGAAACCATAAAGCTTAGCCTAATTGGAGCATTCACGTTATTCAGTGCGTTGAAGTAACTAAGTGTCCTGCGATGACGTCACTGCCTGCGCAGGTGCCAGGTAATTGGAGTCAGTTATTTATTTTAACAGAAAAAAAATATTGACTAATTTCCTTCAGGGTTATGAGGCACTTGGCCCGCCACAAACGCAGCTGACTTCCACCTCTAGAGACGCGAAAATACTTAATGCAATATTCCAGGCGACGCGTAATGCAACCTCCCCCCCTCTCTCTACCTCTCTAGACGCGCTGTCTGCGGACTCTCGTACATTCACTATTCCTCCCACCTCCTGTCGACTGACACGCGCACAAAGACGCGCACACCATCGTGCAAAGGCTACACACGCAGACGCGCAAACAGAGGAAGTTAAAAAGCCTGGTGACAATAATAAGATTCCAGCCTTCATCCATTGTCCATAACCTGCTGCGTCTTATTCTCCCTAATGAGGCACACAAAAAGTTAGAGGAAAACAACCATGCCCTGCATACTGTGCTTTCAAATTACTCGCCAACATATAGGAGCGCTTGGAGCTGCGATACTGGTGCTATGTTGCATGGGGAGGGGGGGCTGTAAATCTCCGGGTAGCGCGGTGAAAGCTGGTGCAACCTACCTGGGAACTTTCTAATGATACCCGGAGGAAAATAGGACGGATATGACATTTGGATCATCTTTACGAGAGTGATGATGATTGTAGGGTTAAATAAAAGTTTTAAATATGCTTCACAGGGTGACGACAAAGGAAGAAGATTGTTGTAAAAAACCAACTCTAATGCGCGTTGATCTGTTCCTTCATTAACTGGAAGCGTTAAGTTTATTGCGCATGATTCACAATAAAGCATCTGGTTTGGCTTCAGTGTTCCGAGCCATATAATAAAGAGACATTTGGATGTGTCTAGTACAACTGACAGCAGCTTAGAATATCCCGTTCACAGCACAGTGCTCAAGCTTTACCTTGACCCCATCACAGGTGATTTTAAAACCTTTGTATTTATTTTGTTAATAAAGAGAAAATTGGATTTAAATATCTGCTTTTGTCTGGACTCAGTGATCTATAAGCACGATAGCCTTTACGCGGCACCAGCATTGGGTCTGCAGTCGCACATTTGAGGAAGAGCCCCGATTCAACCCCGCTATAACTTGAACCCCTAAGAAGATGACATCCCAACTTTCAGCAGACTTCAACAAAGTATGATGCTTCCCCCATCACCCTCCTCCCCCCCTGCCATGTATCTGCATATTTTCAAACACAGTCCCATTTCTATTCGCACCTACCAAAGCAGATCGGAGCCGAGGGGAGGGCTCCCACAGTCCGAGGGTCCGTCTCTCAGCCTGCCGTGCAGAATGGTGACAAAAAAAAGAAAAGGGTAGAAAAATAGCTTATTATCCGAGAACACAATCCCACAGAGTGGCTGCCTGTTAATGACAAATGTGAAAAGAAAAACAATATTCACCGTCAGTTAATTTGGAAAAAGCGTACTTTCTCTGAGGCTGAACGCGTGGGTTCCCCCAGCTTTCTCGGTCCTTGCAATACCACCTCTACATCCCCGCTTGCAGAGAGGAACATGCAAACACATTTCATAGATTTTTGGAGCTTCGCGGAAAAACCGAAGTGGACTTTTCCGCGGTGCGCGCGCGCTTCAGCTGAGGCAATAATAAACGGAGAGAGACCGCGAGCTCCAGTGTGATGTCAGGACAGCTGAGAGGTGGAGATTCAGAATAAAAGTGAGGGCTGATGGGAGAAAAAAAATCAACCTGAGAGGTTTCTTTAATGATGCTTCAGGCCAACATTTAAATATATATAGGGATTGTTTTTTTATGCAAATTAGCTTACTTGACACACAACTGCCTGGATATTTTACTTAACATTTAAATATTTTCTTTTATATTAAATTTTTTTCCCTACAATTTAAATATTTTCCTTAAAATGTTAATATTTTCCTTAAATTAAAAAAATATATATATCATTAGCTTATAGGTATACTTTTTTTTTTTTTATGTGATTATCTGCAATATCAAAGTGTTGAGAGGGGTTGTGATGATTTTAAACATTGCACTTTGTTGTTTTTAGTGGATGTGACGCAGGGTGGAGGAGGTTAAACACTTAATTCCCCCATCATTTTATTAACAGTTTATCCATGTCACCGGGCAAAGCTGACAGATCAGCCGGATCCCCGCGCGCTCCTCCCCGCGCTCAGCCCCAGAGTCCACTCCACCTCTTTCCACTGTCCTGTCTGCTGGCAGGCGGCCAACCCAAGTGTGTGGAAATGACACCGCCAGGGCGGCAGAGATTTTCCTTCATTTCTCTCCTTCCCGATCGCAGACTGGCTGACATTGGCTAGAAAGTGGAGCAGCTCGTCAGGGACAATCAATGCGAATCGATCGAGCTGTGCGGTTGAGGCTCCAGAGCTGGAAAATATCGCGGCAGCTGGAGAGAGGGAGAGATAGAGAGAATAGGAAAGGAGGGGGTGTTCTACCAAACTCTGCCAGTAGCCAACTAACCTTCCTGCAAACAAATATGCTCTGGCTCTCATAAACATGACACTCACACTTAGTAAATACTAAAGTCACAAAGCGACCAAATGTGTAATTACGCACAGGATTTGTGACCCAACTCATATACAGTCCACCAGCAGTATTTATTTTATAATTTATTTAGTGTAAAGCCAACTGAAATAATGATTCAAAGTGAAATGTCATTGCTATATTTCCAAGGTTTCAGAATAAATGAAACTGAATTTGGAACTTGGCTTTCATATTTTACACAATGATCCATACGAAGGATTTTGCATGAAGTTATAATGCATTGTTATTCATATCTGTTTTAAAGAAAATCCTAAAATTCATCCTTAATATATGGCAACTTCAAATTCAATATTAAATGCAAGGAAATTATTACATATATGTAACTTTTTAGTTCCACTCAAAAGTCTAATGTTTAAAATAATGATTGTCATTTAATATGATGATGGGTATCTCTTTTTGGAGTATTACTCCAAAGACTATGGTTGTGTACTTTGCGACTATAGGTCCCAGTTTTCACAGGTTATTATTTATAATATATGTATTCAAAACGTATCGAATGATCCAAAAAATGAAAGAAGGCATCAGATTTGTATTTTCACGGCTGGTTAACGACACATGTTGTGCTAAAAAAGTATAAGGTAAAATCTTGCCAAGGAAAGCTTCTCAATGGCTAAATAGTGCCCAACTTTTCTGTCTGATACCAACACTGCTCATAATACCTTTTATCAATGGCTTTTGCCTCACATTTAAACATGAAGGAAGGAACCTATAAAACATTATTATACTTCCCTTAGAAAGAAATAGCACACAACATGCCACACGCAATGCTGCTACTACTTTTGAATTTTAACCTCTTTCCACACAGGCATTTTAGCATTGTTGTTTTGATTGGTCAGCACCAGTCAAACATTAACAATGGAATTTAACGTGAAGCTTTTTCTGAAAGTTTAAATCTAAATGTGTGTCATTATAATAAATAATACTACGCTCAATATAGCCAATAACTCACTGATGGTTGTTTTAAAGATAGTTTAGGTTATAATCAGATTATAATTCTTCCCCGAAATATCCGATGCTGTTATCTTGGCCACTTATAAAAAGGTCTAAAAATCGTTATAGAAAAAACATTACAACCCTTAGACCAAGTGGATAATGTTTCCTGTTTATTTATGTCCAAAAATGTTTGTGACCTTGACATGATTGACACTAAATTAGCCTTAAGATATAGGGAAAGTGGACATCATGTTATCATTTAAAATACCAGTAAAGGACTGTCATAAAAAGGATACATTTTGCTTCCATAAAAACCCAATCCGACCCCTTATTAAACAGACGGACGTTACATATAGGTTGTTCGTCGTGTCGTTCATAGGTTGAAAAGAGAGAAAGCCTGAGAGAGACGGAGAGTCACGCATGGATAGATGGGTAGGAGGGAGCAGCAAGCTGTGACTCTTGGACATGTTCTGGTGGGTGCACTGAACCCCGGAGGCTGCAGACACACTCAGCTCTTTGTTGTTTTCCTTCTGCACAGGGAGGCAGGGTACTTTCCTGAGCTGGGGAGGAGGATTAGCGTTGCATGGCCTCCATCCCCAGCTGCACACATGACCAGCCCCGTAGGAAAGCCCCCGAAGACGGCCCAAAAAGAGGTACGTAAGGGATGAAGGCAGCAGGGCGAGGCATGAAAATCGCAGCTCTCCGCAATACTGAGGAATGTTGCAAGCTCTGTACACCCTCAACATGATCACTGGGAAACTCTTTGAACAGTCCCTCTTATTTCAAAGAGGCTGGCTTTTTATGTTCTACTTGTTTATAAAGTGTTTCTCCAAGCTTAAACTTTTTCTTTCTTTGATCAGCAGCACACACATATAGACTTGTTACATCCACTCCTTAACCTATATAATCCTCATCCGCCTGAAAAAATACAGTCATAGCTATCCCCACATGCACCACTAAGTATTCTAATATTTAACGATTTTAAAGTCTTGCAAAATGCCTCTGATTGTGAAATATGACTTATTGTCTTTGTTGCTCAAGATTTAAAGTCCAGGGGAAGTACGCTTTAATCATATTATTAAAACATTTACTTTTACAAATTGATCTCATTCCCAAACATGTGTGAAACATGACATCTACTGGCAACAAACAACGTCCTCGCTCACTCCAGTTGGCTGGGTTTGGGTGCCAGGTGATGTCACTTCCTGTAGAATACCATATATCATCTGTCACCAAATTTTACCAGCTGTTGGAGCTGCCTCCAGCAGATTGTTTCAGTTGCCTAAAACCTCTAGGAAGTCACTGAGTTCAGGGTGAAATACATCCAGCAGGCGTTCAACTGCATGTCAAACTTTAATACGTTGTTTTTACATTTCAGATTCCATACAAATGTGGACATTTATGAGCTTTGGAGGTGTAGGTAGGCTTTTCTATTTTAGCTTTTGGGTGACCAAAGCCAGCTGTTTCCCCCTTCTAATTTCTTCCTGCTTCTCATCTTCATGCTAAGCTAGCTAAACGCCTCCAGGCTCTGAGTCCATAGCTAATGCAAAGATACAAAAGTGGTACCAATCTTTTCCTCTAGTTCTTGGCAGGAAAGTGATTTGTCAGTTAATATAAAGTCAATTACATAACAAAACAATAACGCTAATTATTTGTTTATTTATGGTTATCCTAATGTTTTCGTAATTTTTTTGGGTTGGAGCATGTAGTGTAACCATGAGATTATTATGCTGTGAAAGCTTTGGGTGATTAGACATCACATACAATACCAGTCAATCAGAATAAAACCGAGTCACTCCATCTGCTCTAAATCCAGATTAGCTAATGTGGAAGTGAGGAAATCCAAATGAATTCAATATGGGTTCTCTGGGCGTCACATGGACAATGGGCTGTCAGAGAAGCAAGAAAAGATAAATTAATCTACTCAGGCCGAACTGTTATTAATGCGAGCCAAGACATTTTGCCTGTGACGTAATTTAATCACACACATCATGGCTCGTTTAATTAATGGCCTGTGGAGTTGACGTGGCTGCAAATAACGTAAATTAAAAATGTGGAAACAGCTGCATAATCTTCAGTATATGATGTTAAAATATGCCTTTTTTTGTGCCATTCCCTCTGTGCCAGGCGGGATGCCAGCAAAAACAGGATTTAAATAGAGAGTCAACAAATGTAGCTGCCAACAGGTCATTGACGTTATGGAAATACTCCACCTGAGAATAAGTTTGTCTACATGTCACAGTCACATCCAAGAATATGTCATTTCAAAGCAATCAGAAATCCTTTATTTGTCCCACAATTGGGATATTTATAATGTTACAACATTAAGGGGACAGTTCAGATACAAAGGTAAGAACATATTAATTATAGAGGCTTGCTCCTGAGTTATAAAATACAATAAGTACACAATCATGATACAATGAAAGAGAAACATTATATAAAGAAAGTGAACTAGCAGCCAGTAATGGTAATAATATAAAGTACACATTATATATTGCAATATTTAATGCAATATCTTTTGAGGCAAGAAACAACCTTTCCCTTTTGTGTATTATCTGTTCCTGCAATATTGGCAACATTTAACGATGCAGCACGTATGTTGCACACTACTATCAATTAAGTGCCCAAAGTCGAACACGCCTTGAGTGAGCCTCCCTGCTTCCTGGTGAGCAACCCTGGCTCCATTTCGAGAGATGTATTACTCATCCTGCCACTAATCACAGGCTCAGCCTCATCTGTCAGGAAGCTAGTGGCTCTATTGTCTTGACTGACAGTAAGAGGACACAAAAGCACGACAAAATGACATCAACAACTGCTTAGCTTGTTCCACTAAATAAGTAGTGTCATTAGTCTCTAAATGTGAAGCAAACACTGCCCCTCCTGTAGCAGTACCAGCCAACCAGCTATTGCTGTTGTAGTAACATAAGGGTTGGGGCCCCATCTAGTGGCAGGAAGCGGTCTGAGAAAGAGCCTTTAGAGAGAATAATTTAAATTATACTTGGTTGTAGAGATGGCTGATTTGTGTGTTGTAAATAAATCATATCAGGATTACTCTCAGTGAGCGCTCAAGCAGTATTTAGCTCGTGCTGCTTCCTAATGGCTATAAACATAAGATTGGGTAATGCTCCTCTCACATTCTGTTGCTTGTCAAACTCAAATACACAGTGGGCCAAAATAAAAAAAATGGCTACTAGTCGAGGGCCGGACTGGTTCAATGTTTATTGCAGAACTTATTGAAATGAACTTATTGCACATATTAAACCTGTAACTAACAAAGCTTAAATGATTGCCTATAAAAACAACATTAAACATTAAATAATCAGTTGCATTCATTTCTTATGGCTCTATCTGCAGCTTTTCAGAGTAATTTCTCATGATTACATTTTCCCACAGGCCAACAACAGCTTCAACAAAACTATTCCCCTCAAAGAAAAAAAAAAACATGCCCTGTTGTCATGAGAAACAAAGTGCAGAAGGAAACATCCATTCAACTCAGTGTGCTGCTCTGTGATGCTAATTCAAACAGATACTTGGCATCTCATCTTGGGTGCAAGTTCATCAATGTTTGGGCTCAGGCTCTGAGCGGAGGAAACCCTCAGGGTTGAGTGAAGGTGTGCGTGCAATATACCGGCGGGCCAGATCTAATAGTAATAAAAAAATTATCCTGCGGGCCGAGATTAAATCCACCAAGGGCCTGATTTGCCCCCGGGCCTTGAGTTTGACACATGTGCTCTAAGTGTTTCAAAGGAGCGTTTTTGTCCGAAGGAAAGTAGCAGAGGTGGGAGAAGTACTCAGATCTTCTACTTGAGTAAAAGTAGAAGTAGAGAGTGTGGGAATACTCTGTTACAAGTAAAAGGCCTGCATTCAAATGTTACTCAAGTAAAAGTACAAAAGTATTAGCATCAAAATATACTTACCAAAGTACCAAAAGTAAAAGAAGTCATTGTGCAGATTGGTCCATTTCAGAATAATATATATGATATGTTTTATAATGATTGATCATTAAAGTGTTCTCAAAGCTGGTAAAGGTGCAGCTAGTTTGAATGACTTTGTATACTGCAGGGTAGCTTGTGAATTTACTCCAGGTGGAACTAAAGTCTGATTTAACACTTGATTATATTTCACATCATTCATCCAGATCTGTAAAGTAACTAAAGGTATTCACTACATGTAGTGGACAGGACTTACCTCTGAATTGTTGTGAAGTTAAAGTAGCATACAATGGAAATGCTCAATTAAAGTACAAGTATCTCAAAATGTTACTTAAGAACAGTATAAATGTACTTAGTTACTTCCCACCTCTGGAAAGTAGTCACCAAAGTTTAAATTCAAATTTGTTGATTCAAAAATCAGCATTATATCAAAAAATTTTAAATCTGCTTCCACGCTCACATTAGCATCCCTTCAGGTTTACAATACAGGTTCAACTAAATGGTTCACTTCAAAAAGTTCATGCATCCAAGTCTTAACACCCAACACATCTTTAGTCTGAAAACCAAATATAAAATATTTACAGAAAATAAAATAAAACTAAATTATGATTATGTAGTTTCTTTAATTATAGGCATCGCATGTTGGCCTACATTAAGCACAATTATACTTATAATTTTAGGGAGTATTCGAGCAAAAATGTGGTTTCCAGTTTGAAATTTAAATCTGGTTTTTTTCTCTTAACATTGGGATGTATTTGCAGGTGTTTTGCTGAGAGTTGGACCCTGAAGTGATGAAGTCCTATTTTGTATCAGCAAGTATGTATTTCTATTAATTGACAGCACTGACACGATGTCAGGTGTGTGGCACAGTGGATAGGTTCAACAGGTTCAAACCCCGCTGCAGTCAGCATGTCGTTGTGTCCCTGAGACACTTCACCCCAAATTGCTCCTGTGGGGATTGCCCACAGTATTGAGTATGTTAGTTGCTTTGGATAAAAGCGTTTAACAAGTGACATGTAATTCAATGAATGTAGCTGATAGCAGTGGGAAAAAAAACATGATGAGATGCAGATTCAGTGATCAGTAATAACGTTTAAGGCAGGTAGTAAGTAATTCAGTTACATCTTTCAGTAAGTGTTCATTTTGGCAACTAAGGTGATGAAAATGAATCAAATTAGGACTACTGCCTAATGGGTGTATTCCTCCGCCCATCAGTCAAGTTGCAGTTTACTATGTATTTCCAAAATATCACCCCTTCATAATTTTATCCTATGAGCCATTTTTGTCATAATCACTAAATTGGTTTACCTGTAAGGCAGGGTTTAAAACAGGTTTAGTGAGGTCACAGTGACCTTTGACTTGAAACTGTTTTTTAGTTGAACATTCTTGGATGTAATAGCTTTTTGAATAATTATTTTGAATTGGATTTAGTGCTTCTTCAGTTTTGTATGAATGTTGTTCTTGAACTTCGCCATTTTTGTAAGTAATTTCTGTTCAATAGCTCCAATGTAATGTGTGTTTTTATTGGATACTAGTCCTTCTATTTTTATGAAGAACCCAGCCATTTTTATACGTATAAGGTATTTGCTACAAAAACACTAACTGGAGAAACAAAATAATAGGACTATTACCAATACTAAGAACTATAAAATCCTTTACCTACTTGACTATAAGCTACACATTTGTGAAATCAATCAAATAGATTGTTTCTTATAAAATGGAAGCTGTGACGCAAGTCAAATGTCAGCCTTGTTGTGATCATTAATATCGAATTAAAAGAAAGGAAAAACTCACTAAAGAAACTGCTCAATCTTTGAAACAATATGCTTATAAAATGTGAAAAACACTGGAATTCAAAAAAAAAAAAAGCGGTGCGTCAAACTTTTCGAGGGTAGTAATACAATTCCCATTGATTTGAAGTCATTTGGTCACATGAAATAGAAACTCTGATTTCTTTTTGAAAAAAGAGGCAGCACATGTCAATAGAAATCAAATAAAACAGAAGAAGCACTAAAGTCCAATAAAAATGTGTTTCCTAGTTTGGCCTTATTCGTAGTAAAAATATATTGTACTGGATTGCAGGCATGTGTCGCATAACATGGAAGCTATGGAAAAATACAATAGCAAAATGGTAAATAACACTTTTCCAGTCCAGCAACCTCTGACAGCGCTTGACGGCACAAATCCGCATTCACACACTGTTGTCAGAAGCTGCCATACAAGGTGCCACCTGCTCATCAGGAGCAATACACATAACAATTCACATATCAATGGTTGTGCCAAGGAAATATCAACATACTCTGAGCGGCCAAAGGATCAAACAATCGACCTTCAGAATGGTGAACGACCCCGCTTCCTTCCTTCACAATATCAGACTATTTGTTCTAGTCTTATAGATTTAGGTGCATGAAAGGCTGAAACGGGGAGCTCTTTGCATCTGTTTAGATAAATCAATGCAGGTGAGAAGATGGCTGGGACTTAAAAATGCAATTAATGTATTGCATAAACATTAATATAATGGCTACATTTGTGCTAACATGAAAAGAGCAGAGTTAATGGCACTGCCTCCATTGGTGATAAGTAGGAACTGCAAGAGGCACTGAGCTCATTATGACACACTGACTGTGAATTATCTTATTATCTTATCTGATCATCTGAAAACATCAATATGCACTAAAAGCATTTTGAATTATTTCTAAATGTAAGCTGTGAATTACATCTGTTTTGACCACAAATATTGTATGCTACTTAATTACCCTCTCATGGGAAATGATGTTCCCAGAGGCTTTCAGTGTCTGAAAGTCAATTATGTTCCTTTCAGTCCATATGGGATGACATATCTGTTTGTGAAATTATACTAGCCATTCATTTTTGATGAATCATATTTCTTTACATTTGTATTCATCATCAACATCTATATATTATTAACTAAAAGTACCATTCGTTCCATATATTTAACAACAAATGATAACATAAAATAAAAACAATTCCAGCTTTCGTGTCTGCCCTTTAGGCTACAGCAGTCACGTTTGTGCTATCAACCATTTTGACGTTGGCTATGTGTGATCTTCAGAACATGTGTTTATAGCTAATCTGAGGTAAAAATAAATCGGGAATAGCTCAAATGTTAATGTTGTAGGTCAAAATGTCTCTGGATCGCCAGCTGGAGTCCCTTAATTTGCACACCCTGATGGTTTGTCGCCACCACCTGAAATGTCCCTGCCACCATTGAATAAAAAAAAGCCAAACGCCAATGACGTTTGCGTGCACGTTTGAGCGCCTATAACCATAACGAGCCCGTGTAGTGATCATGAATGACACATGTTGGAAACCAAGGCCCATCCGCTCTCATTTTTGGGCGTACCGAAATTTGAAGAATACCGAAACATGGCGCACCCTGCGTGTGTGGGGGCAACCCCGTCTCAGCCTCCATCTGATGGCAGCATCAGGCAGTCCCGTGAAACATTTGCGTGGGAGTTCCCTTCACCGCCATGTCGGGATAGTGCACATCTCTCTCTCTCTCGCTCACTCTCTCCGGTCCCCCTCTCTCTCCGTGCATCCTCCCCCACATTAACAGCTTAGCACAGCAGCAGCAGCTCCTACAGCATCCAGCATCCAGCATCCATCCCTGCCTGCCTGGGGAGCAGCAGTCCTACCCGGCGCAGCACCGACGCACGGAGGGGGCGCATCATCCAAGTGATGCCACAGCACCAGTCGCATTTCGACAACAAATACCGAGAGTAGAGCCCTAAAGGAGGGAGAGAAAAACCCGCTTCAGCCTCGAAGACAGCAACTGCCCATGAAGATGTCTAACGCTGACATCGTCTTAAACGCCACTGATAGGATGGTGAAATGTAAGTTAGCCTACATTTTTCGTTTGCTTATGGCTGTAGATATTACATAACATCTCCACTGTTTAGGTCCTTGCGTTTTTTCCCCTTGATATTTGGCCTTTATTTTTCATGTCGTGCATTAATGGTGTATGCGGCCATCAGGTTGTGTTCGCGGTGATGGTGGGCTGCTGGGGCTTTGATGTTGATAAACAATCCGTTTCTTTGCTGCACAGCCCCCGCGAAGATCGGGCTTAGAAGCAGCAATGCAGCGAAAAATATGGATATCTATTTTTTTTTATTATTGCACACATTTATTTATAATTTGTAATCTTTGCTGTCACGATTTCGCTGTAGCCTGGCTTTCGGCTTTGGGTAGGCATGATGGGGGGAAAACAGCTGAATTGCCGAGCTTGTGGTAGGAGCTGTGGCAGTGATGCAGCAGGATTTCACAGGCTTTGACAGGGCCAGTGGAAGAGGAAGAGTGCATGAAATTGACATTAATGGGGCTATATTTTTACCGGGAGTGAGTCATGTTTTAATTGCATGAGAAGAGGTCCATAAGGAACCCCAAAAGCCGCATCAGTAGATGAAAAGAAGGATGTTCTTTTACTGAGGATCAATGGAGGATGATGAAGTGCTCACAGTTGTGCCATAACTCATTTGGAGCATGGATCAGCTCACAGTCAGCACTGAGCCTGAATATATTCACATTCAGTATCTTATTGTAATGGCCAGTCAGCATTAACAACTTTGTCCTTTAGGCTTCAGAGTTGTGGAAACACAGGGAAGTCTGCACTGTTAGATACTAATCTGTGACAATGACTGCAGGCAGTAGGTAGGCACAATACATTGTCCAGTATCTTTTAAGCTGTTACAATCGAAAAATATGTATTTCGACTAACCGGTTTGAACCGTGAAATAAGGAACTGTATTGTCTTCTAGCACTGTCCTTTGTCCTAATGTCTGTAAAGTTGGTCTCAGGTGGCATCATTAGGTGTTGTTTTGAGCAGGATCTCACAACCAATGAAGTATTGTGGTTATATCTTTGGCAAAAATAAACTGACATCCATAAAAATATGTCAAAGAAAGGTTTTATATCAGCAAAGCATCCAAGATTTCTGACTCAGACTTTTGCTTTGTAACATGGTCATTTAACATTTAGGGGTTTTTGTGCAAGGTTTGAAACACTATCATATGCATTTGTTTGATTTGTATCTCCTCAGATGGCTCCATAGCTTCATCCATGTCTTCAAAATCTACATTGATGGTTTCCTTTTTACAGTCCAAAATTGATAATCGTTTCAACACATGAATATCACTTTTCACTTATGTCCACATTCCTATCCTAATAGTAAAGTGAAAACAACTTTGATGCAATAAATTGAATAATGCATCCTTCTGGTGATTAAAGGAAGCTATCAAGACAATAGCGAATTGATGCGTAGAGACAGACAGTTCTTACAGTTGTAATGTGTGGCGCATGACGAAAACTACTGAGCTTTGAAGCCATGAAGTTATTGTAGTATGTCTCAAACTCAAACCACAATTCCTTGTTCCTTTCTTTTCTCTTACATATTTTTACCTGACACAACATATCTAAAGAGACACAATAACTGCTGGTCTGTGCAGTTTGTTTTCTTCAGTACTGTCACCCACCACGCTGTGGGCATACAGAGGCATATTCAGGTCAGTTATTTTAGGTATGAGGCCTAGTATACCTGTGAACTATCTTACTTTATTATAGCACAGTAGAAGGTCCTTGATCATGTCAGTCGCTGTATTCCGAAATGCAGTACATGAATGTGTTTCCTTTATTCTTTGAAGGTATTCAAAATACTTTTCTAAATAAATAATTACGCAACAGTGTGAAAATCACTGTACCGAGACATAATATGTCAACAAGCCTTGCAACAGGCTCAAACATTCCCACAGTAGCAAGGATTGAACCGTGAGCAAATTAGCAAAGATAGCCGATTGGTTCCAACAACAGTTGAGCTGATATTGATGGTTTATTTATAGTTATGATGGAGCAATAGGTGGGTTTGGCAGAACCGATCTGCCTTTATATATACATTTAATTAGTCAGAACATAAGTACATACTATAGTACTATATGTACATAAGTCTTCAAACATCACATACAGTAAAGCACATCCCAGCTGTTAGAGCTGTACGGTGTTGTTGGGGAAAAAAGCAATGCAACATAATATTAAAAGCTTGACACTTGGGTCTGTGTACTGTATTTAATTAGAGCTCTTATAAGTACACGCTGTCGAGTTGGTCCAATCAGATGAAGCCATTCAGTATTTCCTGCCTGAACCTAGGGTAGCTCATTAGCAGCAAAAACCTACTATAAGCATTATTTATTTAATTTATGCAGCTTGGAGATACTATTCTAAGGAAACCGTTTTTTAACGCATAGAGAGGTTTATACCCCTCAATATGATCGGAACATTTGACAGACATCTACCACATGAGCATTTCCAACAGCATCTATGTGAACCTCCAATGCAAATTGCAGTTTTCCGTGGCAGCACTGGCTGTACTCCAACAGTCAGCTGCTGCTGCTGTTGCCCGGCAACATACCGTATTTCATAGTTCTGCTCTGGTGCTGAGCAGAAGTCAGCTTTTCATCTCATTTCATCTTACCACACATCTATATCTGTGGACTTCTACATATGTGTGTGTCTGTAAAATTCATTGTTAAAGATCATTTGTCGAGGGGTTTGATTGCTTTTTTTCATTTTGTTATTATAAGTCGATGTAATCGTTTGCAGCTCCATTCTGCTTCAAAAAAGTGTCCTTTTTAAAAGCATATGCATTGGTTCAATTTCATTTCATGTTACTGTTAACAAGATGCCAGACTTTAAAACGGTACTTTTCAATCAGTGTTGTTAAAGCTTATTGGCTCATTCACTTCCTCTCATTTCCCGTACAAATGTGTCTGTGAATGTAATTCATCACTGCATTTGAGACATATTTGGCAAAGTTGTATCGATATACGCTGCTATGCTTCCATACAATCTATTAACCTAACAGAACCCTGAGTGGTGACTGTGCTGAGTATGGTATTTTGCACTAGCTGGTAAAGTGTCAAAGCACACATCACTATCACAGATACACACTGCACACTGCGAAATGTTTTGTGTCCAATTGAACAGACTAGCTGAGGCCCGCCTCATTATCCCAGGAGCAACGACTTTGAGATTTCTCTAGTCAAGCATTCATTATTAAAGAGCATTTTGATCATGTTCGGTTTAAGCTTGAGCTATGAGACTCTTCCTTTGTCTTCTCCACATTTGGCACTGCTGAGTGGCCCTGTTTGCAATGCACTGCACAAATCTGCCAAGCATACTCTTACTCCTGAATGTATTGCTTCTGATGGCTTGTGTCATGTGTACATATGCAGGGATGGAGTAGAGTACTAGAATATTTTACAAGAAAATGTGCTCAGTAAAAGTAAAAAGTAGGTCAGAGTAAACATTACTGCGTAGAATTTTCAAAGGGGAAAGGCTGGTTGATGAAGATGATTACATTACATGATAGATCTATTAAATCAAAGTCCACCTTCAGGCTACAATCACAAGTGCATTCACATGTAAAAGTATACACTAGTTAAAGAAAAATCACAGAGTGCTTATGTCTAAACAACAAATTCCTTTTCTATAGACGGCATGCAACTGGTTTATCAATTCTAAAAAACACAACATCCTACCTATAACCTCAAAAGAGTTAACGACAAAAGAGTATCAGACGATTAAACAAGAATGATTAATAATTAAGAAATTATAAGGCTACAGAAAAATAATAAATCCTGCTCCTTGTAGTTATTTTATTTGTGTAGGTTATGTTGATACTAGAGGCACCCCTTTCCCGTCTTGATGCTAAGCTATGTTAGCTCAGCTTAAGGACTTGAAAGCAGCACCAGAACAAGCATTTGTTGGAAATAAAAACACTCACTCTTGCTTGGACAATGGACTTCTTAATTCTACATCTCATCTAAAATGGTCAATCTCATTTAGCAATCACAAACCAGTTTTTACCTCAACATACTAAACGATACGATTCTAGGCAATGAAATGGTTGTTGACATCCTCTGAAGAGAGATGGCTTTTTGAAGTGCTCCTTAACTAGCTTAAGGTCAAACGCATCTATTTTCACAAAGCCTCTTTGCTCCAATTGTGCTCCTCAAATTGTGAGCATGTTGAGCTCTCTTCTGTCACAGCTATGACAGGTATTATTGACACAAATAGCAGAAAGGCCTGACACACCTCACTGAAGGTTAAAGTGAAACTGCTATAGTGGATCCACAATAAACATCAAATCATATTCACATCTAGTAGGAAGTCCCAGTATTGCACATGCGGTGACTAAGGTAGATGCAACCTTTTAAACTCTGCTGAGGTACAATTATCCACATTTTTTATTTTATAGTATGATTGTGCCTTTTTGTACTATTACTAACTGCTAAAGCCCAGGCCAGGTGCAATCACACACCTCAGCCCCGAACACTCAGCCAGTTAATGTTAAAACTCAACATGTATGTTTTCCCGAGTGTCCAGAAGTGGTCCTCCTGCTTTTAGTCAAACAATGACTATGTATTTTATGATGAATTTTGCAACTCGATGTCAACCGACTTAATTCACCTTTGATCTGAATTATTTACAGCCTTAGTTTTCTGTGTGAGACTAGTAGGTGATCAGTAGATTAATATGTTGCACCTGAAAGCTTGTAGTCCCATTACACTGAGATCAGCACCAGATCTAAAAGATAACCTTTGCTGCCACTGTCAAGTAATGATCTTTGGTTGGATTTCACACTTTCACAGGCAGTCTGTTATCTAGGTGAGTGGTGCATTTTAATAGCCACAGGCTTCAGAAATCCATGGAGAGTACTGGATGAATAGATTGCTCAGAAGTTAGCTGGGTTTTATCCAGCACTTCAAAAATACTTAGCAAGTAACCACACGTCTGTACTGGAATAACCGTCGGTATCTGACTGGGTGTGAAGGAATTCCAGTGACTGATATAATGTTGGATACTAGGCATCCAACAGTATATTAAATTAGCTTTACTTAAAATGTTTTACCTTGCACCTCCGACCCACCTCTCAAACATGATTTCTGCATGATAATATATTTTGTGTATCTTATGAGTGGTTTAAGCCACTATTCTCTCAAGACATTGCCAAATAAAAAAAGGAATATTGTGTGTTTGGTGTCTAGTACAGTAGCCATAGTAACCGTGATGTCGCCTGTGTTTAAATGTCACCATGTGCCTGTGCTTTGTCCTCAGCTGTCCCCTTCCCCCTGAGCCACCGCCTTACAATGAAGGAAGTGTTCGACTGCGAAGGGAAACCTCGCGTGGATCTCCTGAAGGCCCACCTCACCAAGGAGGGCCGCGTGGAGGAGGCCGTGGCGCTTAAAATCATCAGCGAAGGGGCCGCTATCCTGCGTCAGGAGAAAACTATACTGGACATCGAGGCACCAGTCACAGGTATTTAATAACCTCTCAGAGATATAGAGAGGCATGGGACCTCCATGGGACCTTATTTCGGAAAAAGTATGTATTGAAGTCAATGGCGAGAGAAAGATTATCTTTTGATCCCGTTTTGAAATGTGCCACGAATTACACATATGATGTTTGTCAATTTAAAAGATAATTTTGCAAGTCAAAAAAATGTAAATGTCTTAAAACTGTGAAGTAACACTTTTTTTTTTGTGTGAAACTGCTCAATGAACTACATCTCCCGTCTCGCACCAACACCAAGATGGCGTCACGTTGGCACATTTCATTTCTTTCTTTCAGAATGAGGCGAAAAGTATTAAAAGAGGTGAAAATCACTCCAAGTGTGGGCATGTTGAGAGCTGTACATACACACAAGGGGAGTTAGTCGGTTTCTAAGAGCCAGCATGCGGGACCGGGATTCTGGGATTTGTAGTCTTTCTAGTCACGTATTTTTCATAGTCTTAACAGTTTTACGACAAACTGTGACTTTTTTGACATGGAAATCATTTTTTAAGATTGACAAACATCATATGTGTAATTCGTGGCACAATTCAAACGGGATCGAAAGATTATCTTTATCTCTCCATTGACTTCAATACATAATTTTTCCGAAATAAGGTCCCATGGTCGGAAGTAGATGGGCGGGACTTCGCCTGTCTATTAACCCAGGGCCTGTCATGCTACAGTTGTAAGGCCTCCTATTCTGGTTAAAAGCATTATAACTAGTTCGATTTTACACAACACTCTTCTTGAATTAGCGGCGGCCAATCTCATTTCTGATACCCACAGCTTCAGTGTGCAATGTTTTGGCAATCTTTTAAGTTTTTTCCAATAACCCAAACCTACTCACTAGCTTATTTTTATAGTGTCAGTCCTGCAATACATTCCTATAGTCTATTTTTTTTTAGATTTAATGGTTTTGGCGATTTGCGATTCAACTCACTGTTCTTTTTGGAAGCTGTAATTTGTGTAGATGTATTTATATCTTTTATTTTTAAATTTCTGATCTCTCGACCTCTTCTCTCTCCATTCGATTTAAATCAATGAGGAAAGAGTGACATAGATATAAATGGGTAGCAAAAGAGTAGAGGTAGATCAATGTGAATTGCTAAGGTGAAAAATAGTCAGAACAAGTTGATATAACCACATAACCCGAAAATAAATGACCTCTTTAATAAACTGCTCCATCTCTTAGTAGCTTCATTGGCCAAACCTTTTGAATTGCAATGACAAAGAGCAACTTGTTTGAAAAAAGTGAAACATCTAGCAGCTTCCTCGATACTGAAATAGCCTAGGTCTGCATAGTTGGGACATATTTTGAAACAAACACAATTTCCAGAAGTACATTTGGGACTTGAGTGTATCTGATGTTTAGAGACAAGGCTTCAATCAAACGCTAATGTTGCTTCTTCTCTACTGAATAAGAAAGAAGGTCATTGTTTGCTAGCAAGTTAGCCAGACTGTGGCTTTCTTTTAGCGTGTCGTGAAGTGGTCAAAAAATCTAATATTGCAATTTAAAAATACAATTTGTGTGGTCTACATTTACAAATATTTACATTGACATTGCTAACATGCTGTTGTTTAACAGGTAAGATGTTTAACAGTCATTAACCATTAACCAACTAGCACTAATCAAAGACGTAGCAGGTAAAGGTTTGATGATCAAAGTGAAAAACGATTTATACTAAAGTGGATATTAATGCCTGGACAACATTTCTACAAATCTATGACTATCATGTATTTAAAGGTGGGGTAGCTAATTCACTTCAGAAACACTTTTTGTTATATTCCATGGAATGCTCTTAACATCCCGATAGCAATGAATATATTAAATACATTAAAAAATGTCATCTGTGGAAGCCGTGGTTACATTACATTACATGTTACTTGTTAGACGCTTTTCTCCAAAGCGAATTACATACTCAATACTGTGGACAATCCCCACAGGAGCAATTTGGGGTGAAG
Organism: Notothenia rossii; assembly: GCF_949606895.1. Taxonomy (NCBI): domain Eukaryota; kingdom Metazoa; phylum Chordata; class Actinopteri; order Perciformes; family Nototheniidae; genus Notothenia; species Notothenia rossii. Next base: position 8,423,270 of record NC_136907.1, read on the forward strand.
TGTCTCAGGGACACAACGACATGCTGACTGCAATGGGACTCGAACCTGCTATCCCCTGATTCGAAGTCAATCACACTATCCACTGAGCCACATCCTCCTCCGTGGCACTGTAAAAAGCACGACCAATCATCTGCCTCGGCCCGGCTAAAATACCTGGATGGCCTACCTGCCTGTCAGCCTTCCATCTGTGCACAAACTTATCTCGTGCCCTCATTGGTCATGTGCGCGTCCGTGTGTGTTGGAGGAGGGGCTCTGTGAGGAAGTCTGAAGGAAGGGGCAGGTTTCTTTCGGTTGTGTACTTTCAAATTCTAGCGGACTCGAGCTGGTTTCTCCATTCTTACCTACCCTACCTTTAAGGATACTATTTTCTGAGAGTGTAGTAGAGAGGAGTAAAAGGCTGAAGACTGACAATGCTTCTGTTTGTTCTAGTAGTACAAAAATAAACAAGGAACCTGACTGCAGCACAAAGAAGATGAAAAGCAGATTTGATTCGTACTGCAGGAAACTATTCTCTTATTTTGATCACATCAATCAGATCTCCCACAAATATGTGCTACTGTAGCAAATAATTACAGCTTAAATGTCTTACTCGAAAGCAAGTTCAGTGTTCATCTGAAACAAAGGTGACAAATGGATGAAGTGCACGTTGATTTAGAAAGAAGTCTAAAGGCTCCTCCTCTTGACTGGCATCAGGAAAATGGAGGCTTTATATATTAAGAATGAAAAATGGATGATGAACCGAGTATTGTGTACGGGCATTTGTGAGTGTGGAGGTCTGCTTTATGTCTTTGTGAGCCTGAGTTGTGTTTGCATGTCTCTGCAGCTGCGTGTGTGTAGTGATATATTATGAGGCGTTTATGCACTGGTGTTCCACGGTGTGTGTGTGTGTGTGTGTGTGTGTGTGTGTGTGTGTGTGTGTGTGTGTGTGTGTGTGTGTGTGTGTGTGTGTGTGTGTGTGTGTGTGTGTGTGTGTGTGTGTGTGTGTGTGTGTGTGTGTGTGTGTGTGTGTGTGTGTGTGTGTGTGTGTGTGTGTGTGTGTGTGTGTGTGTGTTTGATTGCTTTAGTCACACAAGCAGTCTCCCACTCACGTTGCTCTAAGCTTTGAGTGGGCGAAGGCCACTGTGGAGCTGATAGGGGAGACAGAAAAGAGAGAGGAGATGGAGGATGAGTAGGAGAGAAGGAGACAGAGGAAGATGATAATGAAAAATTGAAGGCAGTGAGGAAATGAGATGTAGGTTTGCACTCCAGAGCCATAGTGTTCACTGCAACAACAAAAAAGTATGTATCTCCCCTGGGAGCTTTTTCTACCTCTTTGAGGGCAGAGCTTCTCATTCCTCTGCAGAGGTCTTTCAGCCGGAGACGACCTACGGACAGGGGGAATTCAAACCATTATATTCCTCTGCAGATTCTTTAACCTTAGCAGTGCTGTAATTGCGGCTGTAATATATATTCTTCCTGGAGGAATATGCACACGTAGGCATATTGTTTTAAAATGCTCTTTTGCTGCTATGTTGACTGTTAAAGGTTAAGTTCATCGTGCTTCAGCTTAGGGGCCAGAGACTCATAGAATAACAAACATTATTCGTTATAGTGACTTTGTTAATGTCCTCAATGGAATGAGCTGTGAAGTGTGAAGGGAAAGGATTGCATTCAGACAAAAAATAAAGTAGCATGAACATAGTTGCAACAAATGCTTGAGCAAGCATACAATGATCTGTATTACACAGCTATTGTTATTTATGGCGGTGTTTATGGTTACATAACATCTATATTTCAAAGTACATTGCCCTTCATTATTAATACAGCTCACTGTAAGTTTACTGCTTTGATATCTTAATAGAGGGAACAGCAATCCTAGCAAACACAACATATCATCTTTATCAAATATGAATTATAGAGACGTTTACTGTATTATTGATATACAGAATATTCGATCTCTTGCTCTTCTGGCGAATGCAGACATTACAACCATCCAGGATCTTTTTTTGGAAGGAAAAACATCCTTCTGAAAATACATTTACAACTGTGTACGATTATGTGTGAGCCGTAGCTACAAGAGGTTAGAAAAGTAGCTTCAAGGTGTAGCGATGCTGCTGTAATCGTTTCGCTAAAATATTCCAAAATAACCGAATGATACCGCTGAGCATGATTGTGTGTATCTCTTTGTCCCTCACATTCAATATTCAATCAGGTCCTTTTGATTCTGTAACATCTTCTGTCTCTTGGTTGTTTTCCAGTCTGTGGCGACATCCACGGGCAGTTCTTTGATCTCATGAAGCTGTTTGAAGTGGGAGGATCCCCCGCCACAACACGGTACCTGTTCCTCGGGGACTACGTGGACCGTGGCTACTTCAGTATTGAGGTAAAACCATCAGAATATTATTAACATGGAGGATACAAAGCTTCATATATAGTCACTTTAATGTATTCAGCTTTTCCTAACACTCAGTTTATGTATTTGTTTTGGCAGTGTGTTTTATACCTCTGGTCGCTGAAAATCCTCTATCCAAAGACACTATTTTTACTTCGTGGAAATCATGAATGTAGACATTTGACAGAATACTTCACCTTCAAACAAGAATGTGAGTACCTCTCAGTATATATATATTTGTATTGTTTATATATGTCTCTCCGTGTATTGCTAATGTCACGTGTAGCCTGGAGCACTTCTGGTAGAGATTGTAAGTGTCTTTATTAACGTGTCTGAATGTCAGGTTAATTCAGCATGACGACGAAAGAAATGTTGTGGTGATGTTATTTTTGTTTTGTTTTGTTCCTTTCCGTTGACTGTCAAGCGGGAACTAAGTATTTTTTTGTACGTTTTTTTGTTTTTCTTATTTTCATACGAGACTGTTATGATTGGCTGTGAATAAGAAAATATGAAGGACAGACCATCTATTTCTATTTATTTGAATTTCTTTAGAAAGGGGCAGGTAATATAAGATTATTGTAATCTCCCTGCTCCTTTTCGGGTATGGTGTGTTTATAGAGAAATGTTTTGAGAAATGTTTTGTTGTTATAGATTAAAGGTGACCTATCATGCAAAATGCACTTTTGTACGTCTTTTCTACATGAATGTGTGTCCCCGGTGTTCCAGGGATCTCACCAAGTGTCAGAAAACACAACCCTCTCTATTTTCCTCCATACCCAAATCTCTTAAAAAGGGGCTGCAACGGATCTGAGACAGACTGATCCAGATTTGAACACTTCTGTGACGTCACAGAAGTGGCGCTACGGCTATTGGGCCAACTCCACCAATCAGGAGGAGACAGCCACGGACATTGCCGTTTGAAAGCGCTGGAGACGCTGTAGTACATATGCCAGGCCTGTAGATGGTGCTGCTCTCACAGAATCAGCCCATGCAAAGACAGTGTTAAATTGAGCAAAATGAGGAATGGCTAAAATGCATGATCTGTTTGATATTTTGAAAAATAAAAAGTATAAATACGCCTTATATAGGTATGGTCCTACACTATATTATTCAAATATAGCATGATAGGTCCACTTTAAGTTGTGCATACCATGAACGGAACAAATGAAAAAAAATGAAATGAAAACATGGGATGGGATTTCAGTCAATAATTGGAAAACAAATAAATGCCTAGTATGTGTACATGAAAACAAATCTGTATAACCAAACAGAACTTCTTTTGTTTGCTATATTTCTATAATAACCCATTATAAGTTCTGAAAAAAGAAGATCCATCAGCATTTTCCAATGTCAAAGCTGTCTTACAAGAACAAACAAAGAACATGCTGTATTGATGTCATGTGTCCTCTGTCAGGTAAAATCAAGTACTCAGAGCAGGTGTACGACTCGTGTATGGATGCGTTCGACTGCCTTCCCCTGGCTGCACTCATGAACCAACAGTTTCTGTGTGTCCACGGTGGGCTCTCACCTGAAATACACACCTTAGATGACATAAAAAAGGTAAGAACATACCGTCTGAGCACTATCGTGTATTTCTTTTAAAGGAATTATCAGTTTTTCAAAGCTGCATCTCTGCTTCTTTATGTTAAGTTGGACCGGTTTAAGGAGCCGCCGGCTTTTGGGCCCATGTGTGACCTGCTGTGGGCGGATCCTCTGGAGGACTTTGGCAATGAGAAAACCCAGGAATATTTCAGCCACAACACAGTGCGAGGCTGCTCCTACTTCTACAGGTGAGCTGTTCTTCTTCCCCGAAACATATTCACACCTCCTGGATTATTATGTCCATACCTAGATACTTGAGACTATGAGTGCAAAGCTTTTAAATCCAACTTTACTACGTTACCAATGCTTGAATCGTTGGGTTTTTGACTAATTGTATTGCAAGCACTATCATCCAGTATGTCAAGTGTCTCTGCTTCCATTAGCTTGACACATATGGCTTGTTGAAGGTCTCTTATTAATTGCAAACTTCAAAATCCTTCAAAAATAAAAATCCTACCTCACAGGGATAGCTAAAAAAGAACATGCAAACGATGTTGGTTGATCATTAAGCAGGTGATGTCTTCCTCACACCTCTTCTGCTTTATTTACTCATCGTTATGGTGTGAGGAGGATGGAAATGAGAGTAGGGAATAGCATGCGTTCAGAGTAGGGATGGCAGCGATTATTCGATTTTTCTAATATTCGTTACAGTCTCCATAATCGAAAAAAAAAAAAAAATCGATTTTATTTATATATTTTTTTATAATTATTTATGTTTTTCTTTTCCTGACTTAGTTTCAACCAAAATATAGACTAATGCTAATAATAGTAATAGTATTAATAATTGTAAATGGCCATTGGTCACACCACCAGTTTGTTTTACTGTAAAGAGTGCAGACTGCTGCTGCCTGCTGCAGCCTGCTGCACACCAACCCCCACCCCCCCCCCCCCCCCCCCCCTCTCTGTCACACGTGCGATTGATTTATTGGCGATATACAGAACGGTTAGATCAACATAACTCAAGATGAACAAAGCGGTACGTTCAAAGAAGAGAGTACTTCGAACTGACAAGTGCAAAATGAAGTAAAAAAAAAAAAAAAAGGTTCTCTCCCGGGGGGGGGGGGCGAATAATCGATTAATATTCGCCAGGGCTGTCCGATTTTCGAATTCGATCATGGTCAGTTTCTGGCATCCCTAGTTCAGAGGTCAACGACCTGAATTACCCATTTTGATGAGATCCCATTTAATCTTGCAGGAGATTTGATGAGTACAGGAGTTACACAAAAGCTTCTCAACTGAATCGCTTAATATCAAAAATAGATGTTAAGATTGTAAATTATTTATAGATATCAAACATGTATTACTTCCTGAACAAAACTAAAAAGAACAAAACAAATAAGAGGCACACGCTTAACATCCCATAATGGGGATAACAGAAGAATGAGACTGCGATTAAGGAATTATTTACTGATGAATTGGTGAATATATCCTTAAAGGCTATAGATAGTGTCTGTGTGTAAATGGATCTTATAGCCTTGTGGTTAACAGGTTTCTTAACGACAAATAATCAAATGGTTAAAATCTGGAGTCAAATAAGAAAATGAGACAAGAGAGAGGAGTACAATATGACTGCGAGGCACAGCTGGGAACGGGTTTGTTAGGCAATTCTTCACCTTCGATGACGGAGCACGTAAAATAAGTATCTGTCCTTACATCGCTGCAAGTTTAAAGTTGGAAGTAGGTGATGGTGAGGAGAGGTGGAGGGATTAGGTGGATGTGGTGAGAGTTTTCTTAATGAAGGTTCAGAACGGTACACACTCCCCCTGCGTGGAAGCTGCTTAAACCATAAAAAGTAAAGTCATGGAAGGAAGGCTTCTCAATACTCTAACTCCCCTCCTCGACTCCTATCGTCGTGTCTTAGTCCCGCCCACAGGAGATGCGAGCGGAGGAGTCGAGGAGGGGAACCGAGGAGAGAGGAGGGGAAGCAGCAGGCGGTTAGAGAAATGAGAACTCCTCTCATCCGAGCGGTAATTTTAAAGAGACGTCCGTTAATGATGACAGGAGGCACAGCAGCCCTCTGTCGGATGGACAGATGTGTTCATGACGACTTATATATTTACTTTGAATTCATTCACAGTGCGGTATAATGAGACAATAACAGGCTACAGATGCGGACATTTATATAAATATATACAATTTCAGAATCAAACAAAGTATGAGAGCACTCACAGCATAATAACATAACACAATCAGAGACTGGATATATCCCCCCCCCCCCCCCCCTCTCTCTGGTCGCTGAAATGGGGAATTGAAATTACGGGCCAAAAGTTGTATTTACAAGTATTAAAAGTAAGCATAGGACACCAAACCAACTGAGACCCGTCTGTCCGCCGCATCTACGCACTGTACAACACACACCTACACACTGGACCACACACACCTACAGCTCCTAAAGCATATAGGCTATATATCAGGATACAGCCGTTTTGTATTTTATTATGTGAAGCACTAAATGGTCTTAGAAAAATATCGACTCTTTGTTTGTAGATATCTACTAAACTACAGCATACAAATACAGAAAGTAATGTAGGCCTGTTATACTGAGTGATATATATTTTACACACTGCTCTGCTTTCTGCACGGACCTCACAGCAGTTACTAAAATAATATCCAGGGGATGCATGCAGAGCTGTCATTGGCTGCGATAAGTCCGGCCGTGCGCCACGCCTCCACCGTTCCCGGAAATGCATCCGGCATGGAGGAGCCGTGGAGGACCCATCAGTGTCTCCTCGGTTAGAGCTCCTCCAGAGAGCCTCCTCGATGCTCGGTCCTCGATGTGCATTTAGAGAAATGAGATGTCCTTCAACATGACACGCTGAAATCCATTTCCGGGTCACTACCGGAGGACCGAGGAGTCGAGGAGGGGAAATTAGAGTATTGAGAAACCTTCATGGAGATGTATTCCTCCTCCTCCGATGAAGAAATGAAATGTCTGGACAGTGAGAGCAGAGTAGTTCAGTGTATTCAAAAGATGTGTTGAAGGTGACATATGCGTCAAATGATATCAGATGAAATAGTTCCTCTGTTAAGTGCCCACGTTTCTGTTTCACAATATATTTCCACACAGGCGCCTTCTCACTTTGACTCTACAAGCACCTTTGGAGAGTATCTAATGTAGAAGAGAAAGGAGCAGGTGATGGGTCTGAACTTCCCTTTTCACTGCTGTTAAACGGTCAGCCCTCTATTCACAGTGAGAGAGGCGCTTAGTGAGGATTACTGTGTAGATGTGTGGAGGATGCTGCTATAATAGTCATCTATCTCCCTGTGGCTTTGTTCTGCCTTCTCTCTCAAACTTACCTCTCCATCATTATGACTCTTGCCAACTACACAGAGATCCACATTCTCCCGAGGACTTTGGGGAAATGCAAGAAAATCTCCATCTGAGAAGTAGAAGTTATTTGACAGCATATACATGTTTCCCATGGAATCAATACGGAGCAGTTTCCACAAGTAGAAATGCAGTTTCTTACTCCTCAGAGCTACAAGGAAGGTTTGAAATAGATGTAAGTTATTGCAGAGACAGTATGATATCAGCAAATGTTTGTAGAAGACTGACGATCTAATATCAGAGTGGAAATGTTCCCCGCTTTTTTAATATTATCTGGAGGCATAACAGCAGACGAGTTGTAATGCCTACCTCATAATGTTATCTTTTCACCGTCTGTCTGAAACCAGAGCCCAGTCTGCTCTGATTGGTTAGCTGGCCAGCTCTGTTGTGATTGGTCAACTGCTTAGAGATGTCCCACCTCTTAGCCTATCACATAAGATGTGTGGGAGAGGGAACTTTGGGATTGTAGCCTTTGCAGACCATTAACATGCACAAAGACCTACGTATATAACAAACTACAGGAAATGGAAACCCCCCAAAAGCATAATAATGCCTCTTTCACTTTGTTTAGTAATTGTTAAATGTCTTTACAATTTGTCAGAAGTATATTACTACAAGCAACTAACTAACCAAGTCAAATGTATTGTGCAGTGATTGTATTTAGAAAAATGTGATTGAGCTCACTGATTAGAAATATTGTTATAAACATTTCTTATATCAGGGGAAATAAACGTGATGACCACCAGCCTGACAGATGGATTGTCTTAAAGAAAGTGAAAACACTTTGCAGTTTCACACTCGCAGCACTTCCATCTCTCTCCGTCTCCTTCGCTCGCACTCACTTGTCAGATTTCTCGCTTCTTCTCACTCACAGGCTCACCGACACATAATTGTGTGTTTCACAAAAGGGAAGAAGAAATGTGAGCCGCAGGCAAGCAATGTGTGTGAGTACTGTTCCCTCGCAATAATCAATAAATACTGTTGCAGCGGGGGTGAAATCAAATTAGTACATATTGTACGATGGGTTCTTTATCTTCATGTTATTACATGACAATTGCGGCAGTTCTGTACACAAGAAAGACAAACAATGACTACGCAGATTTCACAATAATGCCATTATTTCTAAATTAGAAATGCATTGTCGAGGTGTTTTTCATAGAAACACTTATATAACATTTAATATGTTCTAGGGGTGGACTCTCAGCTATAGTGGAAAGAGTTACAGCACATCCATGCTAGTGTGGAACGCAGCTATTCTTGTAATTTATATATTGGCCACCAAGGGAATGTTAGCCATCTGACCTAGATATGTGAGGATGGCACAGTTTCGCCAGGTGCTCGGGACACAGCAGTCTCCTTGTTTTTCTCCCAGCACAAACCTTTGAGCACTTAAATATTTTAAATACTTCTGAAATTTTGATGGGTCCATGGATGGCAGTGACTGTAAGAAAGTGCCGGAAGAGAGGATTGTTGCTGGGGGAGGATGTTCTGTATGCTAATACAGGTCTGACCTGCTGTTGGAGCGATTTGTTGACCCCAGGTTGATGCTGAGGAAAGTTAAGCATTTTAGTCGATCATTTATGAAGAAAGAAAGTCTTTAAGCTTTTAAGATGGATTGATATTATATTTGTAGACAAAACAAACCACCTGAATTGTGACGGGGATTTTATCAGCTTGATGTGTAATAGAATAACTGCAACACTGTATTAAAGAAGCCTGATACATAATACAATAGGCTTTTTGATGTTTACCTTTCCTGTAGTGTGTTTTGTAGGTTTTGTGTGCATGTAAATGGTCTGCAAAGGCTAAAATCCCAAAGTTCCCTCCAGAGGGAGCTTCTCGTCCACACCTCCCCCTCTGCCTGAAACGCCTCCATTGGACTCCTTTGTTTCCTTCTGTAAAACAATGACATCACCATCTTACACTCTCGCTTCTATTGGCTAATGCTTCAACACATTGTATGTGATAGGCTTAGAGGCGGTACATCCATAAGCGTTTAGCCAATCACAACAGAGACGGCCAGCTAACCAATCAGAGCAGACTGGGCTCTGGTTTCAGACAGAGGGTGAAAAGAGATGCTGCAGCAGTATGAGAAAAATAAAGAGCTTTTTGAACATTAAAGCAGGTAAAGATGACACAGCAGAGTCACAACATACAAATATGAACTGTGCAAATGTGCTCAATAGGGCCATTTGAATAGGTTACTTAGTGTATCTCTGACTTTCAATGTCAGTCTTTAAAAGTGGATTACTCGTTTTTGGTTGCGTTTCCACTAGGCGTAGTTCCGGCTAGTGGGTACTTTTTCACAGTTTTCTGGCTCTCCAAAATCAAGGTTCTTTCCGGGCAAACAACCGGGCTGAGTATGCTAAACTATTGAGAGAATCGCTACAACAAAATGAACATATTTGACCGTGATTTAATTGTAATACACGTTTCAAAATGATGCGGAAGTAACAACATTCTGATACCGGTTAGTAAAAACCATGAATTAATGCTTTGACAAGTCTGCAGACAGACGGCAGGCGAAAACCTTTTAAAATGCATGTTTTCTGAATGGAGCTGGGCTAAGCTAACGCAGTATATGCTCCGACCGTCCACACTCACAACAACGGCCTACAGACATAAATAAACCAGTGACTGTATTCGCCATGACACAGACAGTCTGTGGTTTGTACTTTAACTGTTGCCTAGTTTCTGAACAGATATGAGGAACTGTGAGCTCTGAGTGCTAACAGCTAACGGCTGATGTTGGTTTTGTGTTTTGCATTGAAGATTACGTCACGGCTCCGCCTACACTGCGTTACTATAGTTACTACCCCAGTTCCTAAACTGTAATGGAAACGCAGCATAAAGTGAGTCTGACCTAACAAGGCCTAGCCATACCGTACTAAGCCGAGCGAGGCCCTGCAGTGGAAAACCGCCATAACGAATAGATTGAAGGTGCATCATTACAGACAGTAATTAGCAGATTGAGTCTATACAAACGTTTTTACATCTTTAATTGCGTGTGAAAAAGCTTGCAAACAAGCATATTATGACAATTGAAATGCATCCGATTGAAATCATTTAGGCAACTGTTGGTGTATTAAAGGCTTGCAGCAACTACTTCAAGGTGGTTTGAATGCAGTTTGGTTTGTTTTTCACATTTAGTGCTTTTGGCTGATGGTTTCGCCAAGAGCATCTGTGAGTGTTGCCTTCATTAGTTCTTTATTCAGCACTACTTTGACACCTCGCAGAGCCATTGTGATCATTGTCTTGTTTATTCGACCTCATTAGTATTATCAAAGTGATTAAAGAATACGTTTCTAGGAAAGATAGCAAAGATAGTATTTATAGCATTTGTAAACAGGATACTTAAGACTGATGGATGCAAGGATATTTTCTTCTGTGGTCAGATATACTGTAAATCTGAAATACAGCAGGGGTCACAAAGGACTTTTAAAAATGATGACAGATTGAGGTCTTGCTTAATTGAGGGAATTAAAATTCTAAAAGAGCTAATCAAACTGTGATCTGAAATCTTTTTCTGTAACCCAGGAGGCCCAGTTTGAAGGGACTATACAGTCTCTGAATGACATAACACAACCTTCGAGGTATTACATAACAACTGGTGAGAGCTGCTAAATGCAAGGCTACTTCATTCACTCTGCAGCTGGAAGTGTCCCAATTCTGACTTCATGTTCCTTCTATGTGACACAGGTCCGATGTTTTCTGTGAAGCGTTATATTTTAATGTCTCTCATTTGGAAACACATACATCTGCTCCATATCTGATCTGTGACTTTCCAACTCACGTGGTTTTAATCATCGTTCTCCATGGGACGGCTCATTGTCCATTTGGCTGGAAAGAAACATGGAGGACGGCTCTGACATGCATCCAAGGAAGAGATAACATTCCCAGTCCAAATACAAATCCCATTTCAACATTTAACAATCGAAGACTTTATAAAACCAAAAAGATGAATGCATCAAAATCATAATAATAAAAAAAAACAAGGGGTGAAATATGAATTTAAAAAAACAATACAGCCCTTGACACTGAATAATCACATTGGTTATATCAGAGCTCTCAAGTCTCACGCATTTGGCGTGAGACACACGCATTTCACTCCATTCACACGCTCACACGCCACACCTTGTATTTCTCACGCAGAGATTTCTTTCCAAGGTACCGCCCACCCAGTTGCGCCGCAATTTTGTAAACAAACTAGGCTTGTTTGAGACGCGTGCACTCCACTAGCACCCCCCCCCCCCCGTTGACATTCACGATACAGAGGGCTTCATAATACTCCACTAGCACCCCCCCCTCCCCCGTTGACATTACATTCGCGATACAGAGGGCTTCTTACTCGACTAGCACCCCCCCCTCCCGTTGACATTCGCGGTACAGAGGGCTTCATGGGAACTTTGAGGGGAGCCAGAAGTTGGAGTACCAAACACCGCTGCCAAAATGAGACCCCAGTTATATTCATACTTCACCATTACACAAATACATTGCATCAATTATAATGTTGGACGATTAATAATTGAAAATAAAATAAGTAAGGAAGACATACAAATAGCCACCAGCAAATATTTACCTGGATTGGCTTGAAGGGCATCTTTTTGGTTGACAAAATGGCGCTAGCTGTGATATACTGTATTAGCCGCCGCAGCAGCAGGAATACTGGGGCAAACAATTGTATTCCCCCCAAAAGTTGTCCTAGGGCAACATAATCAGACATTAAGCATGTGTTTTGGTGCAGAAACAGAGCCGAGGTTAGATATAGGTAACACATGTTTTATTCAATGAGTGTAGCATCACACTCAGTTAGCCTGAGCTACCTCGCAGGCTTCCCTTCCTTTCAGGCACATTTCCTGCCAGATTAGATCTGGAAGGAAGGAAGCCCTGACTCCTGCGTGTACTGGGTTAGTTTGTTTTCCTCTGCAACAGGTAGCCGTTGGATTGGTTTTTCACACCGTTGCATCATCTTCAGCGAGGCTTCCATTAATGCATTAATGATTCATGAATGATACTTCTTTGTATTTTCTGGTAGCTGAAACTGTATGTGAAACAGGCAGCTCTTATCTACTTCTGTTGGGTCATAGGAATACATGTTGTCAAGTTGTGCTTAATTGAATTGATGTGTACTTGTGTCGTTTCTCAACCTATTTTCTTTGACTCTTTTCCAGTTATCCAGCTGTATGCGAGTTCCTACAGAGCAATAACCTATTATCGATCATCCGAGCACATGAAGCACAAGATGCAGGGTATGGTATCCCTACACTATTACATGAAAAACATACATATCCACATTAACACAATATAATCCTCTTTACAAATATAAGAACAAGTTCTGCCTTGTTTCTGTGTGTACCTCCACCTGCCCCCCTTGAAGCTACCGGATGTACCGTAAAAGTCAGACCACTGGATTCCCCTCCCTCATCACCATCTTCTCAGCACCAAACTACCTGGATGTTTATAACAACAAAGGTAAGTCTGTGTACAGTTCTGTTTCTGGCATTTGTATCATATTCTTGTTAGTTTTTATCCCAGAAAGACATCTAAGTGGTTCAAAGCTATGTTGAACAAGACCAGGTCCAAACTTAAGCTGCATTTATAACCACTTGACAAGTTGTACTCCTAATCCCTTCCATCACCAACATCTATCTGCACATCAAATGTCACTCTCTCCATCGTGCTCGATCAGAAACGCTATGAATGCAGTGCACACTAAAGCAGCTACAATACTCTTTAATAAACGCATGCATCAAGCTGTGTCAACATGATTTCAGATGTAAAAGTGATTCAATCAAAATACTTGAATAACCCCAGGGGAAAATAGGTTTGGTGATACAGTAGTTGCACCATATTAGAATAAAATAAATACAAAACAAAATGGTCTGACTAACATAACGACCATCAAACACTGTCTCACACACTGATGTGAGCGTTTGTAAGGCTGGCCCTCACTGTACTGCGTTCCAGCTAATAATGATATTCCTGTTGAAAACTCCCAAGTAGGCAGGCAGGCATTGAGAAGTGAATTTACTGTCACATTAAATATGACAACGCTAAGCATGTTGTGAAAAAGAGTAGCCACAAGCCCAGTATCTCTGCCACACCGCATCGCTGACATTTCATGAGAATGTGAACATGAATTAACGAAAAACACGTCTCACATCGGACAAAATGACTACCATGGGGTCCTCTGCTTCACCCATTTAAAATGGTTTCACAAGCGCAAACTGCAGTGTATGGGTTAATGTATCTGCATTTAGCTTGTGAGCAGGCAGAAGACTGCATCAAGGGAGCCCCCGTTTGTTTGTGTTCTCAGATCTGTGTCTTGGTTGCTATGGGCTATGGGAGATGGGTAGCGTGGGAGGGACTGTCGGCATGGCTGACTATCTCCATGTGGCTTTATCCCTCTTGATGTAACAGTGTCAGCCTCCCTGGCCTCAGCTAGGACATCTAGTGGTGGAACGTCTCATTTTATACCCTGCTTTTAAACCTTCACACAAACTGTACTGCGTGTACAAAAACATTTAACATCACTGAACATGAATACATTTTACGAGAGGACATTGTTGGAAATATCCTGCCCAGTGCACACATTTGATTCTAATAAATATGTATTTCAGTATCATAGTCACAGTTCTTTAAAAGTCTCTAATATTATTTTTCATCAATATATTATAGGTCTCGGATATATACAAAACATGTCTCTGAAGTGTTTGGTTCGAAACACCAAACAGATCATTGCAGCATTACCCATAATCCCCTCTGTTTCAGCCCTGTTTCAAAAGTGCTGATTCTCTGTCTGTTACTTTAGATGAAAATAAGAAGCCCCTCCCCACGCCCCTCTGAGAGATATTTGGTTAAAAAGAACACAATGGTGCTCTAGGAGGAGATTCAGGTGATAAGGTGGGGGGGGGTTACCTTGGATGGTGATTGGCTAATGGTTACAAAAAACGTTATGACATCATAAAGTGGCCAAAATCTGATTTTCAGACAGGTTTTTATATAAATTGGTCAGGGCAAAAAGAGAGGGAATCTTTTTTCCTGAAACTTTCAGAATCTCTTTCCACAGAGGGGACACATGTTGATGTAGAAGAGACATGAAAAAGTAGATTTTGCATAATAGGTGACCTTTAACAGGACAGGATGAAGTACATTTTGTCTGCTTTCTCAACAGCTGCTGTACTGAAATATGAAAATAATGTCATGAACATCAGACAGTTCAACTGCTCACCCCATCCCTACTGGCTGCCCAACTTCATGGATGTCTTCACCTGGTCTCTGCCATTTGTTGGAGAGAAAGGTAGGTGTTTCTGTAGAAACTAGAAAAGCTTTTGGATATGTGTCAGTGTTTCTAATACAACACTTCATACTAATCTAACGTGTGGCTCTTTGCTTAATGACTCTGCTCTGCACTCTTTCTCCTCCCCAGTCACAGAAATGCTGGTGAATGTGCTGAGCATCTGCTCTGATGATGAACTCATGATGAATGAGGAAGAGGAGATATTTGATGGTAAAATGTCATGTTTTTTATATTTCACATGAGTACATTTTTGGTTTGCTTGAAGGACATCTGCACACCTGAGCTGGATTTTGAGTTTTCTTTTCTTGTGTCGAATTAATTTGAAAGTTTGGATTATTTTGCGACAGGGATGGTAGAAAACCAGGTGTTAAATTATTACAATTTTTATGTGTTTTTATTTTTAAATTCAATGTTGTTACAATGAATGCAGTAAATTCTCCTATCTTGATGTGTTAATGACAGAGAACTAAAATAGGTGCTTGTATTTCATCAGAAATTACAAAGATGTGTGACTAAGAAAATGTTTATTACAACAGATACAAAAATCGTTTTCTCACAAAAAGGTTATAATAATATAATGTATAGTAGGCCTTTAGTCACAGCACTGTACAAATTGTACTTATTACAGTATTCTATGTATCAAGAAATATGTATTTTAGGTCTAATAGAACCCGAACACAAGTTTCTCAGGATATATTGAGGCTTATTATACTGACTATTGTATAAAATAAGACTATAACGACAGTATGTTTATGTATTTCTTTGTAGCCAATGCAGCCGCAGCACGCAAGGAGGTGATCAAAAACAAGATCCGTGCTATTGGGAAAATGGCCAAAATGTTCTCAGTTCTCAGGTAGACTTTACGTTTATGTGTTTAAATGTTCCTGGTGTTTTTGTGCTGTGTTCATGTGTGTTGTCAAAATGGGGGCATTAAGTTGTTTCTCCATTTGAAACATGGTTCAGGGGAGTTTGGTGACCTGTTTGCCTGCCTCTGTGTTTCCTGCAGAGAGGAGAGTGAAAATGTGTTGACGCTTAAAGGCCTGACGCCCACTGGCATGCTGCCAAGCGGGGTTCTCTCTGGAGGCAAGCAGACACTGCAGAGTGGTGAGTGCAAGGCTCAGCATAAGCCTCTTCTCTACCCTTTACTCCATCTTTTTTCTCATTTCTTCATCACCATTCTCAGCCCTACCATTGGTCTCTCTTTCTCCATATTTCACTGATTTAAATATAGAGCCGCTAGCAGGCTTTGTTTTCCAGCCTCTCAGTGATGCTCTGATCACATTTAATTTGTGAGGGAAAAAACCTGATATCTGACCAATCCAGCTTTTTGATATTTGTGTCTACAGTAGTACATTAATGATCCTATAATATGATGTCAAACCTACCCCCCTTGGTTCCTCTTGTTAATAATAACCCTGAAGCTGCATTTAGCAATTTTCTAACCTGTAGGTGGCAGAACTCACACCAATACACCCCTATCAGCTTACCTAATGTTACAGCTACTGCTTAAAGGTGACCTATCATGCAAAATGCACTTTTGTACGTCTTTTATACATGAATATGTGTCCCCGGTGTTCCAGGGAACTCACCAAGTGTCAGAAAACACAACCCTCTCTATTTTCCTCCATACCCAAATCTCTTAAAAAGGGGCTGCAACGGATCTGATACAGACTGATCCAGATTTGAACACTTCTATGACGTCACAGAAGTGGCGCTACGGCTATTGGGCCAACTCCACCAATCAGGAGGAGACAGCCACGGACATTTCCGTTCGCTGTAGTACATATGCCAGGCCTGTAGATGGTGCTGTTCTCACTGAATCAGCCCATGCAAAGACAGTGTTAAATTGAGCGAAATGAGGAATGGCTAAAATGCATGATGTGTTTGGTGTTTTGAAAAATAAAAAGTATAAATATGCCTTATATAGGTATGGTCCTACACTATATTATTCAAATATAGCATGATAGGTCCACTTTAAATACTATACTTTTGGGGGTTTTCCTTTTCCCTCAGTGTGTTATATAGGTTTTTTGTGCATGTAAATGGTCTGCAAAGGCTCAAATCTTAAAGTTTCTCTCCAAAACACTCGCCCCACAGCCTGCCTAAAACGCATCGATAGGACTCCTTTGTTTACTTCTGTTACATCGTGACATCACGCCTTTTTCATAACACATTGTACGTGATATGGGGCTGGACATCTCTAAGCGATTGAATCACAACCGAGCCGGCCAGCTCACCAATCAGAGCAGACTGGGCTCCGGTTTCAGGCAGAGGGTGAAAAGAGGTTTTGAACATTAAAGCATTAGAGACACAAAATACAAATATGAACCTACAAATTAGCATAACATTGAAATCCAATTAAAGTCCCATTTTCATTTTTTACTTGATCAAGTCTATTATTTACTCACTTTTGAGTTATAGCTTAGTCTTTCAACTCTAACAAAAATACCATTTGATTCTGTGTCTAAAGTGTTTATTTATTTTAAGTTTAGCTATCTTTATCTCAATTATAGTGTATTGGCAAAAAAGCTTAGTGGGATCCATTAGTGTTTGAAACTACTGGTGGACGGACAGCAAGCACTTATATATTGCAGTTATCCCGAAATATGTGGTTCAAAGCCAGAACCAGTAGATCTGTTAGAGTTTCACCTCAACCTATTATCTCCGTCTCAATATATCTGTCCCACTTTCTCTTCCTCTATGGATCTATCTTTTTTTATATGTCATACCTAACCCGAGATTGACACCTATTCTCTCAGTATTAACGCATGGCCTTCCTCTGAGTTTGGCTGCGATGCCAGTTAACATGTGTTATCCGGCCTAACATGAGCCGCCGTTTTTCGCTGGGGCTGCATTTTTTTACATTTGCATGGCTTAATAACCTGCTCCCCTCCTCCCCCCCCCCCCAGCCACCATTGAAGCCATTGAAGCAATCGAGGAGACGACTGATGAGGACGGAGAAGGTAAACCTGCGGTCCATCTCCCACCCACATACTGTCAGGGCTTCCTCCAGAAACACTTCATACACACAACATCCCACACAACATCCCACACATTAACAATAACTCCGTCAAGCCACATTTCACAGGACAACTTCACGACAAATTGAAAACACTGCAAGGTCAAGTGCTGCTTACAAGCTGCATGATACAAGACTTCATTGTTTTTTGGTTTGGCTTCTAAATGGCCTCCATCTGGTTTTAAAAAAAGTGTTGCATGCACGAGAACAAGAAAGAGAACAGCATCAACATGAAATATGCATCCTGAAGCCTCAGTTCCTCGTGATATGTCTGAGGTAATCATTGCTCACTACTCAAAAGCTTCGGTACGAGAGAGCTATTTGCAGTACTAACACACTTTATTTTTATCTTTTTACATGCACATTTTTGTATGAACTAGCAGGGGGGTTGACTTTTTTTAAACACTGTTTGTTGAGAATTGTATTCTACACAAAGGTAGGTAAAACTCTGTGTTTCTTTTTTATTTTGTATGTGTTTGGAGACTTTTTCTCAGGCTTTTCCCAAACGGAGGAAATCTGAGGGAAAGTAATAAAAATGCAGCAGCTTCTACTTTGCTATATCTATAATGTTAGTTGCAGAGATAACTGAACATCATTAACTGGTAGTATGCTACACTGGGTAAAAAAACAAAACAAAGAAAATCACTATTGAAATATGCTTCTTTGTTCTTAATTGCGATTGATTCACTGCCTGTTAAATCCCAACAGCATTTGATCTTGGGGGAAATATACAGTTTAACAAGACATGATTTTAAAAAAATGTGATTCTGATCCATTTATATATATTTGTTTGTTATCCGTGGGTTGCTTTATCAATAATGTTATTTGCAAAGATAACTGAATATCATAAACTGCTACACTGGGTAAAGAGAGAGAAACAAAGAAAATCACTAAATGATTATTGAAATATTCTTCTTTGTTCTTAATTGCGATCGATTCACTGCCTGTTAAATCCCAAAAGCCTTTGATACTGTATATCTTGGGGATAATATGAAGTTTAGCAAGACATGATTTAAAAAAAAGCTCCAAGACATTACAAGGTGATTCTGATCCATGTACGTGTCCTTTTTTTATTTTTAGCTATCCGTGGGTTCTCCCCCCAGCACAAGATCGCCAGCTTTGCAGAGGCCAAGGGCTTGGACCGCATCAACGAGCGCATGCCGCCTCGCAAGGACGGGGTGAACCACGTGGGTCACTCAATGGGAAAGATGAATATGTCAGAGGCAAACGGCACGGATGACAACAGCGACATCCAGTGATGTGCTGTCTGAGCCTCAGAACAATGCTGCTGTTCGCTGTGCAGCAAGACATTGCCAAAAGGGGAATTCAGGCCTCAAGACATAGAAATAAACCAGGCCTACAGACAGAACATGAAAATCTGCAGCAAAACTTAAACGGGCGAAAAAGGTCATTTCTTTCATGGCAGTATGTCATCGCACAGTTGGGGGAGGGGGGGGGTTCAGCGGAGGGCAAGGGTAAGGGAGGCCACAAGGCTGCAGCTGGGTTGAAAACGGATCGGTTGAAAGTTGTTTCTGCCTGTTGTTCCCTTTCTCAGTTCAATTAAAGACTGACTTGTTGGGGGTTGTGTTGTTCTGAGTGCTGACAAACGTCTGCTCCTTCATTACAGAGCCTGGCAGAAGACATAATTGCAGTATCCATGCCACACAAATCATGTTACTGTATCATAAAGTGTTTATTATGAATCACTCACAAATTCATGTTTTGCTAGTATTAACACCACTTTGTGAGAAGGAAAGATAAAAGAAAGAATATCAATGTGAACCTCTTTAAAAAACCTGCAGTGCAAGCTTACCAGTTAAACTAAACTTATTGATTTACCTTGTAGTACGACGCCGCGGTCATCCTGCAGGGGGAAGAAGACTCACAAAGCCACTGCTCCTTGTGTACACTACAGTCAAATCCAGCACTGCTCCTTTCCTCACCTCCCTCATTATCAGTCATCTCCTAGCAAGAAGTCACTTGGAGGGGACGAGGGAAAAGGGAGGGGATGAAAGGAGCATTTGGAGAAAGTAGTTCCACTTGGAAACACCAAGATCTGGAAATGCCCCCAAAAAGGAGCACACTATCCCATTTAAGGATACAATTTCATCTACGTCCATAGGGGGAATCTCAAAGGGTTTTATTTTTATCAAGACCATCCTTAAATAGTTTTCTTCCGCTCCATTAAAGTAGTTCTCCTGAGAGAAGCATGGCATTTGATCAAGCTAATACCTCGCACACCTTCTGGAAAGTATACACTCGAGCATCCTCCACTGAAGGAGCCTTTCTCTCATCTCTGCATTGCTATGACAACGAAGTGGCTTTAACACCTGTTTCTGGACCACAGAGAGGAAAGGAGAAGAATTAATGTTGAACTTTGGGGCAAACCCTGCTGTCACACACTACCTGATTATGTCTCACCTGCTTGTTGCTATGAGAACGTAAAAGATTATGTGCATCCGAATCAAGTATACGTTAGCGCCCTTTGAGTTATTGCACTTTCTGCTGTGCTGCCAATTCAATGAGATTTCATGCTTAAGAGCTATAAAGTAATATATCAGAGTGAGAAGGAAATTCTACAAATTTGTGAATGCATTCATGCTTTGTTTAAAGATCATATAACTACCCATGTTATTTGGAATAAGCTAATTAGATCCATCTGGACAAATGCATCTTAAGGATTTGAAGAATGTATCCTGACCGAAATGTCGTTTTTTGTTCACTAAAATGTAGCTTAGATGAATTTAAAGTTGTCAGAAGTACGTCCTTCATGACTATTTAGCAGTAGAGACAAGGCTTTTGGTTAACAATCCACCCACGTCGAAATGTGTTATATCGTTTTTTTATTTCTTAATTATCTTTTTCTTATCTAATCTAATTGAACTGTGTAGTACAGGGGGGAAATGGGTACACCTACACTTGAGATTGAAATAAAATAACTTTTCCCGTGTCCAAATAACTGATCGAGAAAGAGAAAAGAACAGGAAACATTCTGGTTCTTTCAAAATAAAAGAATGGCGAAAGTTGTGAAGCCCAAAAAAAGTGTGCAACATGAATTTCTACAATTTCCTTTCATCCATTAATATATTTTCTAATTTCTATGTCATCTTTCTATTTAATGATAAAGGTATGTGAATTAAGGATGGACAAAAAGTGATTTTAAACACAGCATCTATGGTACGGAACGCATCAATGCATGCAATTAAGTTCCTAATTGTTATGTGAGATTATAATTGTGATAGTTGTGTTTCAAATAGTGAACTTGAATTATTTTTATTTTTTATTTACATTTGTAGTTTGATTTGTCTTGTTTTATACATTTTATAAATAGGCTTCCTTTTGATTGTTTCATTTTTTTCATTCTGTTATTTATTACCACTGTTTTTAATTTTTATATTGATTTATTGTATGCAGAGATGCCCTTCTAAGGTTTGAATCCTTGTGTTTATTTTTATTTTTTTGGTTGTACTGATGTACAGAAAATGTTCAATAGTGTGAATGAATATAATCTCAGTGAAAAGCAACTTTCAGGCTGCCTAAGCATGATAGCATGGTTTTCAAATGTAAATGAATCGGACTCAAAGAAAATCGTGTGTCGCACTTACGTTAAACAGGAAACATTGTACTCTGGTTATATTTACTGCTGATATTATTATTGTTACAATTTAGCTTATGGTTATTTTCCTTCCTCTGTTTCTGGTTCTTGTATGGTCTACATGCATATTTCAACAAACAAATATAATGGATTTTATCTTGCAACATTTTTTATTACCTATGGAAATATGTTTTGGCATTTGACTTCCTAAATGATACACACATTGTAAGCATGCCCTATGGGACGAAATCACATTTTTTTACTCTTGAATAAAATATGCATGAACAAAAATGTGTTGAATGGTTTCTAATTTACTGATGCAATTTGTACTTCTACGAATCTTAAATTATGTCAATTGTGAACCAAGCAAGAATATTTACACTTTAAATTGACTTGTGCATCAGTATCTGAAATGTAATATAATAACCTAGACTGCCTTTCATGTCAATCACCAGTTTTTCAGAGATATCCATTAGCTAAATATGCAGTTTTGTTGGTTGATTGTAGCAGTTAATTAAACGTTTAAAAATATCCATTACATCTCTGTTGTCCCATGACAATCAAAGGCAGGCAATAAGCCACTGAATGGATAAATAAATACATATAAAACACCAATAATAATAATCTTAGGTCTGTTTTGTGTATCATATTCCGTGCACCACAACCAATGAAAGACCTTGAATGCTGCATCAGCATCAGCTACACCTGCTAATGTTACTCAACTCTGGGTTTTTTAAACCAAGTACCGTTAGTTAATAGATGGGTGAAGCGTGAAGTAGCGGTATATAAACACTATATGTCCTGCTATACTACATTATTAACTGATAACCAAGTAAATTACATTAAAAGTCAATATAAGGGCGGATTTATACAGATTTCAGAGTTTACGCCACAGGATATGACGTTTTGCATCCACCTCTTGTCCATCACAGCTCAGTGGGTCCAGAGATACATTTAACAGGGTGGCCTGCTAAACACCGCTTAATAAAAACAGACAGCAAAACAGTGCATTTGTTACCTTTATCTTTTAAAATAATGGCTCAGCTGCAGGCCTGTTTGCAGCCGAACAACAGCCGTCTGCAGACCGGATAGTGCGGAGGACTTCTGAGTGACTGCACCTCTTACGCAGCTGCCTGACACCAAAGCTAATCGGCTATCTCTCGTTAGCTGCAGCGGGTCGCTTTACCATATGATATTGACTCTCGGTGCCCAGGGACAGACCTCTAGAGACAGCGATTGATTCAGCAGAATAATACGTTGCAATGGACAAAGCAGAAGCAGACCGGCTGATAGAGAAGGCGAAGCTGTGTTTACGGTCAGGACGGAAAGATCGGGCTCTGCAGCTGCTCTATGAAGCCCAGAATATTTACCCCAGCACCCGGGCCAGAGGTAAAATTAGCTGACGCACATTCTGCAATAGCACACTGACTAGCTAACATGGCTCAATGTGCACATTTACCCCGAGGATTAACTGTACAAACATTATTTAACATAATTCAAGATGGGTGCACTGAACTACTATTTTTAGAGGCTGTCTTGCTTCAATACATAGTCCTTGTAGGCTGCCTGCTGAAATGCTCCCTCCCCCCTCTCTGTGAACACACTGTTGGGAAATGTTAAAATCTGACTGCGACTCTTGTTGTTTATCTTGCCTAATAGCTTTTCAGTAATGGCATCATAGCCAGCATATTAATGCTTTCGTAGAATTCCTGGATCTCTTTGTACACAATGTGCATGAGGCAGTTAAATGCCAACTTGTTCCATTGGACAAGTTTTCCACTTGTGATGCAAGTAGGGAAAGGCTTTTGATATACAGTGCAAAGGAAATATGTATAAATGTATCCATTTGTATTTCTTCAAAAGCCGGAAATCAGTGGGGAAACATGTGCACATGCCTAAACACACAGTAGAAGGAACCAGGGATGGTTTGAATATGAAAATGATGTGAATAATTAAGTTGGCCACCACCAGATTGTAATCACTAAAGGGAGATGTTGGGAGCAATGTGACAACCCTCCTCCACCACTATGAAGAACAGTGTTTCATTAGAGTAACACAAGTAGTCAAAGAGTATTTTGTTCTGGAGTCTTGTGGTGGCCAAATGTCTAACTCGGTTACTTAATGTTGGTTTTCCTTTTTAAACTGTCATCCATCTGTATACTGTACATTTTGGTTGGCAACCTGTATTTTCTGTTTTAAGCTTTCTCAGCCACCTTTCTCCATTCCCATTTGATCTGTCAGCTGACCTCAGACACTGTGTTTTTGTTCCATAGTGCTAATAGACGCCATAGTGAGGAATGGAGGCACCGCTGCTCCACAATCAAACCACGTTCCCCCGCCAGCCGGCTGGAGAGACGAGGACCTTAGAGACGAGGAACCAAGTCACGCGAGTGTTGATGACAAGAAAAGCTACAGCGAGGACCAGCGCCAGGGCGTTCTCAGGTAAACGGTGGCTCAAAGCGTTTTTTTAGACAGACTGACCACATGAATTGTTCCTATCACTTTGGCTGTGTTACATACTATGAAGCACCTATGTGCCCTGTTTCAAAAGTTCTGATTCTCTGTCTGTTACTTTAGATGAAAATAAGGAGCCACTCCCCTCGCCCCTCTGAGAGATATTTGGTTAAAAAGAACACAATGGTGCTCTAGGAGGAAATTCAGGTGATAAGGGGGGGGGGTGGTACCTCCCTTGGTCGGTGATTGGCTAATGGTTACACAAGCCACAAAATCGTTATGACATCATAAAGTGGCCAAAATCTGATCAGGTTTTTATATAAATGGATCAGGACAAAAAGTGAGAGAATATTTTTTCCTGAAACTTTCAGAGTCTCTCTACACAGAGGGGACACATGTTTATGTATAAAAGACATGAAAAAGTGGATTTTGCATAATAGGTGACCAATAAAAAATGTTATTGCAGGATAAAGAATTGCAAGGACTTTTATGAAATTCTCGGTGTTACCAAAAATGCCAGTGATGAAGATTTGAAGAAGGCGTACAGGAAGCTGGCCCTCAAATTTCACCCCGACAAGAACTTTGCTCCAGGAGCTACGGATGCTTTCAAAGGTATGAGTTTTGAAGGATGTGAAAGCAGGGATTGTTTTCTGTGAGATTGGTGACTATGACTTTGTATGTGCCTTTTTTGTAAGTATTTTGACCATGTTGCTGGACACTGACAGTACTTTGACATAATGAGACTTTATTTATCCCACAAAATATATTGGTTTTAATTTAGAGGTCAAGGTCAGTTCAAAAACGACTCCCTCGCTTGTAGTTGTTTACACATTACACTACAGGCAGGGCAGCAGCTTGAGGCTGGGTGACACAGTCTTACTGGTTGGTTTTATTTTAGAAAGTCTTTGTTAAGCTGTTTGTATGTATTCAGGGCTGCCGTTTTAAAACTGTGTGGGATTAGGGGATGGAGAGGAGAAAGATAAAAAAACAGATGAGACAGAGATTCAACAACCTTAACATCAGGTCCCTCTGCAGAAATATGGCATAGATACATCTGTTCTTTCGTACACGATAAGTTTGGCATTATTCCTTGTTTTTTATAAATAAGGCTCTCTTTTTTTTT
Organism: Notothenia rossii; assembly: GCF_949606895.1. Taxonomy (NCBI): domain Eukaryota; kingdom Metazoa; phylum Chordata; class Actinopteri; order Perciformes; family Nototheniidae; genus Notothenia; species Notothenia rossii. The sequence goes on from NC_136907.1 coordinate 8,448,062, forward strand.
CACTTCTCTTCATTTCTCTAGCAATATTTTTTTCAAGTCACTTGTGAGGATGTTCATGATTATCCTAAGTGTTTTTTTATCCCGATCCACAATACAATCCTATTTTCTCCAAGCCCTACTCATAACTCAGTCAAAACTAAACACACATTCATGAAACACAATTTGAGATATTTATTTTTTTAGTAATAAACTCAGTAGTAATAGAGAAACGCAGTGACTCGTCCTAAAGCCCGGAAGTATGTTTTCATTTGTATCACTGCCGGTTCCTTCGACAAAAAGCAATGGGATTTCTCCGTAGGGTTTTGGAAAATATCTGGAAATAAGGTCTGTGGTTGAAACAAATTGAAGAGACAGATCACGTTTTGTTCTACGACATTAAATACATCAGCAGTGACCCCACTGGTGATTTTTGAAGAGTTTACGTGTGTGAAAAACAATGGTTGTTAACAATCAATCAATCAATCAATCAATCAATGTTTTAACAAGTGGCTGAATAGGACTACAGAAGTTGTCCAGGCCGTTTTACGTCATTACGCCGAACACGTGAACACTCCCGCTAAGTTTGTTTGCCCTGTTCTGCTTGAAAGCAAGTACCTGCCTCCTGCAAACTGTTAAAACAAACGCTTCAACTTGTACAATTTGAATCTGTAGTTTTGAATATGGATCTTAAGTTGGCGTGACGTTGAAGCAACGTTAGCATTTTGCTTCTGGCGACTAGATTTATGATTTCGAAAATTATAAAAGTAGGGCAGACATGTGGATATTTTCCGGCTGAACAAAACGTGATCCGTCTCTTAAATGTCTCTCAACCACAGACCTTATTTCTAGGGGTGCACCGAATGGGAAATTCTTGGCCGAAACCGATACCGAAAGGCCGAAAATGATTAATAGAAATATAGAAATATAGAAATATATATATATATATATAGAAATATATATATATATAGAAATATATATTTCTATATATATATATATATATATAGATATATATATATATAGAAATATAGATATATAGATAAAGATATATAGAAATATATATATATATAGAAATATCTATATATATATATATAATGTATACATTTTTTACCAATGTTGTTCAGCTACCTGATTATGGAAAAAGACATGATTATGGCAAAACTTAACTTAAATAATAATCACTATTATGGGTCCATAAAACATTTATTCAGCACTTTTGAATGCATACAGTACATTAATTCCAAGTCAAGTGCATTTTCTTTTCTCTGTAGGATAACTACAACAGAGTGCATTCAGAACAAAGCCAAGGTGCTTTAAAACTGCATAAACATCTAGGCCAGTAGGCCTACAACAAAATAGTGTAAATAAAGACTGTAACAGCCAGGCCTTCAACAACAACAAATGCACCTATAAGTTTGGTAACCTAACGTGTTGTTGTGATGACGTAATCAAAACGCGGCGACAAGCGCGGCGCGCGACCATGCTCGCAGCTGGCTCACAGCCAACATGTCTGCCGCTTGGAGATATTTAAAAATATCAGAGAAAGAGGCGCGGATTGCGATTTGTAAAACGTGTTCAGCTGACATTTCTCGAGGGGGTGTACCTGCAAAGACTTTCACCACTTCGGGATTACTCCACCACTTGAAATCAAAACACCTGGACAAATATGTGGAGTATGATCAACGTAACCCTGTTCTCTGACATTCGGTGATATTTTTTCGGTGATAAAAGCCGAAAGGGCCTTTTTAACCATTTTCGGCCGATAATTTTCGGTGGCCGAATATTCGGTGCATCCCTACTTATTTCCAGCTATTTTCCAAAATCCTATGGAGAAATTGCTTTGGTTTTAGGAAGTGTCACTGCGGTTCTCTATTTTCCTTACATACTGTACATGGTTTCATTTAGCAAATCAGAACTGCCAATTAATAATTCGGCATCCATGAAGGTCAATGAGGTTCCCACCTGTAGCTAAATAATATCAGGGCAACATTATACTTCCGGTTTACTACTATGGGACATTTAAACTAGAGGATTTCTCACAGTTGTATTTTTTGTTTCTATGTTGCTTTGGGCTGAATGAATGCTAAAACCAAATGTTTCCCTCTCTTTCTGACAGCAATAGGCAACGCATATGCAGTGCTGAGCAATCCAGAGAAGAGGCAGCAGTACGATCAATACGGAGATCAATCTGCTGCTTCCAGCGCACCCCAACCCTCCAGCCACAGTCGCCATGGATACTACCGAAGCTTCAACAGAGACTTCGAGGCCGACATTTCCCCCGAGGAACTCTTCAATATTTTCTTTGGGGGAAGATTTCCCACAGGTGAGAAGGAGGGAATGATTTTGAAAAAAAAAAAGCCTGTAATTTTCCTCCTAGGTATAACTCAACTATGAGAGACAAAATGAGAAAAAAGAATCCAGAAAATCACATTGTCTGATTTTTAAAGAATTTGTTTGCAAATTATGGTGGAAAATAAGTATTTGGTCAATAACAAACAAACAAGATTTCTGGCTCTCACAGACCTGTAACTTCTTCTTTAAGAGCCTCCTCTGTCCTCCACTTGTTAACTGTATTAATGGCACCTGTTTGAACTCGTTATCAGTATAAAAGACACCTGTCCACAACCTCAAACAGTCACACTCCAAACTCCACTATGGCCAAGACCAAAGAGCTGTCAAAGGACACCAGAAACAAAATTGTAGACCTGCACCAGGCTGGGAAGACTGAATCTGCAATAGGTAAGCAGCTTGGTGTGAAGAAATCAACTGTGGGAGCAATTATTAGAAAATGGAAGACATACAAGACCACTGATAATCTCCCTCGATCTGGGGCTCCACGCAAGATCTCACCCCGTGGGGTCAAAATGATCACAAGAACGGTGAGCAAAAATCCCAGAACCACACGGGGGGACCTAGTCAATGACCTGCAGAGAGCTGGGACCAAAGTAACAAAGGCTACCATCAGTAACACACTACGCCGCCAGGGACTCAAATCATGCAGTGCCAGACGTGTCCCCCTGCTTAAGCCAGTACATGTCCAGGCCCGTCTGAAGTTTGCTAGAGAGCATTTAGATGATCCAGAAGAGGATTGGGAGAATGGTCAGATGAAACCAAAATAGAACTTTTTGGTAAAGACTCAACTCGACGTGTTTGGAGGAGAAAGAATGCTGAGTTGCATCCAAAGAACACCTACTGTGAAACATGGGGGTGGAAACATCATGCTTTGGGGTTGTTTTTCTGCAAAGGGACCAGGACGACTGATCCGTGTAAAGGAAAGAATGAATGGGGCCATGTATCGTGAGATTTTGAGTGACAACCTCCTTCCATCAGCAAGGGCATTGAAGATGAAACGTGGCTGGGTCTTTCAGCATGACAATGATCCCAAACACACCGCCCGGGCAACGAAGGAGTGGCTTCGTAAGAAGCATTTCAAGGTCCTGGAGTGACCTAGCCAGTCTCCAGATCTCAACCCCATAGAAAATCTTTGGAGGGAGTTGAAAGTCCGTGTTGCCCAGCGACAGCCCCAAAACATCACTGCTCTAGAGGAGATCTGCATGGAGGAATGGGCCAAAATACCAGCAACAGTGTGAAAACATTGTGAAGACTTACAGAAAACGTTTGACCTCTGTCATTGCCAACAAAGGGTATATAACAAAGTATTGAGATTAACTTTTGTTATTGACCAAATACTTATTTTCCACCATAATTTGCAAATACATTCTTTAAAAATCAGACAATGTGATTTTCTGTATTTTTTTTTTCTTCTCATTTTGTCTCTCATAGTTGAGGTATACCTAGGATGAACATTACAGGCCTCTCTCATCTTTTTAAGTGGGAGGACTTGCACAATTGGTGGCTGACTAAATACTTTCTTGCCCCACTGTATATATATATATATATATATATATATATATATATTTTATATATTTGCCTCATGCAATCTGAATAATACGTTTTCGATGTTGATAACATTCAGATTCATTGTTCTTACCTATGTTTGAAAAGTTGTGTGTAATGGTAAATGGACTGTACTTACAGCATATAGCGCTTGATCGGGTCTTTTTGTCCCTCAAATACTACGAGTCATTCACACATTCACACCTCATTCATGCAGAGCAGTATCACTTGCTGTAGGGAAGCAAACATTCAAGTTTTTGGTCCGACAAATGGTTCTGTCAACAGTTTAGGAATGTGATCCACTGTCTTCTGATACATGTAAATGCTGTAAAACTGCACGTGTCTCTCTACAGGAAATATCCACATGTACACCAACCAGGGCGCCTCCTACTCTCAGTTCTATCAGCCTCGTCGTCGACGTGCTTTTGAGAGGCGCGAGGAGGTGGTGGTGGAGGAGAACCAGAGTCAGGTCAGTGACTCACAACAAGACAGAAAGACTAACCACAGCAAGCTCTTCTTGTGAATATCCTAATTATTAACATGCACGGGCAAAAATTGCACTTTTGGGAGATCCATTTGAAGATGGCTGGTGACAGATTCCTATAATGATTGATTTCATGTCTTTCATTTATTTTCTTCATCACGGAAGTGCCTTTTTTTTGCACGGTGCTTCAAAGACATACGTTCTGTGCTGGCGTGAATCAGTGCAGCCTACATGCAGTATTATATGCTTTGTAATCTGCTGATTTCATCTTCCCACAGAACACCTTCACAGCGCTGCTGCAGCTCCTCCCTGTGCTGGTGCTAATCCTCATATCAGTGTTTACTCAGATGATGGCCATTAACCCGGCCTTCAGTCTCTTCTATAAGCCGTGAGTGTGCCACAGCATTGACCTTACTACAGTGACACTTCACCAGACCCCTGGGATACTCCACGGTTCACACCATGGTTTTTACTGGACACATTTTAATCCTGTGTTTGGGTTTCAGGGCCATCGGGCTGGTGGTCTCCAGGGAAACGCAGCACATGGGAGTGCCGTACTACGTGGACAAAAGTTTTGACAAAGAGTACAGAGGAGCGGGGCTGGATGAACTAGAGAAAACTATCGAGAACGACTATATCGAGCACCTGCAGAACAGCTGCTGGAAAGAGAAACAGCAGAGTAAGCGAGATATTCATCATGACTTTGAATAAAGTAGATTTAATATCAAGTGTTTTTATATTGTCTCCTGCTATTGTAAGCACTTGCATATATCTTAAAGTTGGTCACTGTTAAAGGAAGTGTGTGCAACACTTGGGAAATATGCTTATTCGCTTTAAGAGCCGCAGCCAGAAGCTCCTGCAGTCTCGCTGGTTGCCCAGCAACTGGTCTTACCTAAGAAATAGTCCAGCACATAGACGCCCCCCCCAAAGAAAAGCAAATTATACTTCATTTATTGTACTGTTCTAAAACAAACAAGTTAAAGACTGAACCACACCATTTTTGTTCACTAACGTTGAGTGGAAAACCCCTGTACGTACACTCTTAACTGTCCATGACTGCATTTCATTAACTTAAAATGCATATTTCATACCTCATTAATAACCACATTTATACCAACTTTTGGGCAACACACTAAAGAAAATGACTGCTTAAGTTTAACCAAAACGAGCAATAAATGCTAGCCCAATCAGTTGTTAGATTTCTGTCTTAGGTAGATTTGGTTACCCAAACGCGGGAGGGAAGCAACACTGAACATTAAAAAAAGCATAATTTAATTTATATATAGATTAACTATGTTAACTGTATATCTTTAAACGTTATAGTTACGAAATGAAAAGGACACTGACTGACAAGAAGTGGTTGTTGTAAAAAGTAAAAAGCTAGGTGGAATAAGGACAAGGGGTTAGTGGATTAGGAGTTGAAGGAAAGAGTGAAAAGGTGAGTTTTGATTAATTGATTTATGCTAAGCTACGCTAACTGGCTGCTGATTGAATTATATTTAACATACTGACAAGAGAATGATCTTTCTCTTTTCATCTAAGTCTCTGCCAGAAAGAAAGTTATTCTGAATGCTAGTCATACATCTTTCTTTTGCGATCCCGTTCTCCTTCTCAGAATCCGACCTGGCGAACCTCGGGCAGCTGTACCGAGACGAGCGGTTAAAGCAGAAGGCGGAGTCGATGAGGCTGGACAACTGTGACAAACTCCATCGATTGGTCGGGCATCAGAGAGCCAATTGAGGACTGTTTGAGAGGAGAACGTGTTTCTTTGCAGACTTTACAATAACACATTTTATCCAGATGTGTGATTTTAATCTGGCCACTTTGTAAAGAAACCTCTTTTAGGTACGGCGCAGTCGGTGGGAGATTATGCCACTGGAAACAATGTGCCTTCTCTCCTCTTTGATGGTAGAAAATAAGAGTTGCATCAAGTGCAAACTCACTGTGGCAGTGTGATGATGTCTCGGAGCCTTTAAACTTTCTTATAGAAATGGCATGACGCACATATGGGAGTCTCCTTTTGGGGCTATGAAGGCAGTAGTATGTTCACACGTACATGTTTTATTTGTTTAGGTTTACTTGTATTTATTATGTTGAATGTTTTTGTGTCCTGGCTGAAATTTTAGAAGTATTTATTTATTAGTTAATAGAGTGAATGTTACTTGAGCATCTTGGCTAATCTGTTTTCTATAGGAAGTTCAACAACTTAAATAATACTGTAGTCGTTGGACAAAGCTGAGAGCTTCTTTACTGTAAAGGAAAGGACTTATTATTTATTATTACAGACAAATCAGATTTAAAAAGGAGCTATAATGTGGTTATCTAGGCGATTTGAACTAAATCAATAAGCACAGTAGAGTCAAACATGTATCACTAGCACATTTATCTGATTGTGTTATCTTAAAAAGATGTCCTTGCCAAAATAAATAGCTTCCAGCTCTCTGCAGTTCTGCTTGCATTGGTCATTAAGCTTCTGGTATTCAGGAAGTTTCAGTATTTCAGGTGAGGTTAAAGGGTGACTGTTATGAAAAAAGAGGGCCATGTTTTGAAGAATACATTTTGATTTGATTAGATACAGGAAGCTCAATATCTGTAGATAAGCTGGGCTTAAATGTCATGCAATACCTCCATTTCCTAAAACCGTGCACAAGCTTAAATACTTCTGTTCTCAGATAAACATCCGGCCCATATTTTATAAATATTTTATAAATTCTGCACCTTTTCATTTATACAGATGTTTTATAAAGAAGAATCGTTTTGTTTAAAAAAAAAAATGTAATCTTAAATCTAACCTACTTAACCGTTGAATTCATGTTTTGAAATTCTACTAATTATCTGTGGACATTAATCAGCTTTCTTACACAGCTAGGAATCAGAATTTGTCAGATCTTGTCATGAGTAGGATGCTAACTTACGAGTCGTTTCTTAAATTATTTATCATCCCAACTACATATGATTCAAACCCTGTACAGACATTAACACTTGTTTTTGTTCACCGGCCAAACTGCCTTAGCTGTTACTTTACAAATTATTCAGGTTTATTTCAAGCACTTTTAAGTTCATATTTGATCCTGTGTTCCCTATTGTTGCTGTTGCATGAAACCCGTGTGAATCTTTTATTAGTTGCATATTTATTTTTATTGTGAACACATCTTAATGACAGCTGACACACTAAATGATAATTTGTTAGAATATTCAGGTCCACACAGTAACTCACAAACATGTAAAACCTTTGCCCTGACATGCGGAGGTCAGGTTTTAGGTAGAACACTTGAGGAACACTAAAGAAATCAGTTTTAGGACAAATATACCTGACAATTAAAGATGTAATCAGAATATCTTTTGACCTGTCTGATTTGTTCATTTGTATTTATTTACTCTGCTTGTGACACATATCTGTATGTACATGGATTTTGATACTTAGTGATTATTGTTTAATATCAGCCAAGACTGTAAATAATCTTATAAAAATCAGAGTGATTTGTTTCAAGGTGATCAGGTAGTGAGGGATTTATCCACGTACATTTCAAAAAAGCTGAAATAAACATATGAACCACTGCATCTGGAATCACACCTACAGGTAAGCAAGTCTAAAATAAAACGTTTCTGTATATTCATTACAAATAGTTCCCCTCGAACTTCCTTTACTTACTGCATGTACAACTAATATAACTTAACCATGGCCAAGGCCAAATACACCTGGGTTTAATGGAACCATATTATGCTAATCAGGTTCATATTTGTCTTCTGTGACGTGTCTCCATGCTTTAATGTTCAAAAAGGTCTTTATTTTTCTCATACTGCCTGTGCTGCAGCACCTCTTTTCATCCCTTGTCTGAAACCAGAGCTCAGTCTGCTCTGATTCATGTCCCGCCCCTTAGCCTATCAATGTGTTGGAGAGTTAGCCAATAGAAGCGTGAGTGTTAAATAGTGATGTCAATACGTTGGGAGAGAAACTTTTTAGCCTTTGCAGACCATACACATGCACAAAAACCTATAAAACACGCAGTGCTTCTCAAAATGTGGTCCGTAAGCGCCCCCTAGTGGTCCGTGAGTATATTGGTAACATTTCACATTTGTGGGGAAAAAGTGGGTCCCATTTGTGTGTGGACGTTACATCAGATGCAGATATTTTAGGAAACAACACTTTTTAACGTATTTATCTTGGAGTGCTTTCATTCATCTTAACAGTTTCAAGCCACTTGGTTTTCCTGAGAATACCTGCATGCTTTCTCCTACTGACATCCTCAATATCCTGAATGAGGCAAAGCACTTTCGTATTAAAAATTAATAAGGATATTAAATGATTGCAATAAAAAAATTATAATAGGAAATCTCAAACAATATTCCAATGTCACTGATTGTCGCTGACCACCGTTGCATGAAGACTTTTGATTAGATTCAAGGTGGCTGCTGTGGTGTAGTTTGAGTCTTTGGGAAACATGTGTGCAAATTCAAGTTTAACATAGTGGGTTGAGGGCTTTACGACGCTTTTATTGATTACACATCTTAAAATCCACAAAACAGTTTAATGTGATACTCAAAAATACTGAATATGAATTGGTATCGTTTCACAAAAAATACAGCCACAAATGATCTGTGCATTCTTTTTAAATAACACGTAAAATAACAAATCCTCAAATGATTTAATTCCTGCAATTAAAATGTTTAAAATGATGATGTGCCCCCTACACCTCCCTGATTATTCGGGACTTCTATGTAACTCAGACTCTTTGGCCTCTGGTTTCACATATTAGTATCAACATGTCTCTCAAGATTAACCACAATAATCTGAAGTGCATCTCGGCCTCATGAAGGCTTAATTTCAGCCAATTTGCAGGCTATGAGTGACATTTATCTGTTAATACAACCTGAGCACGCTAAATCTAAGTGATCTGCAGGTAGGTGTATGAAAGGTTTGACCTATTCTCTTGCCCCATTGTAATCTGGGATTATAGTTTGTAATCCATGTCTGACAGTGGAAATGGGCCCCTCCGAAATTCAGTCTACTCATACAGTTTAGAGTGCAAATAAAGTTGAAACTGCATTTTATGCTGAGTGATAATCCATGTAACTGACAGAATAAATTCAGTCGCTGTCACTTTAACTCGGAAACACAGTTGGATAAAACGTCACGGTGTTTTCATTTCTTCATCTTGAGGTCAGCTTCTATGGCACAACGGCGCCCTCTGGTGCCTCCGTCCTGCAGTTCAAGAGAGGAAGACAAAGCCTATGAGTATACATGCAATATGTTATACTCATTTCACATAGGGCTGGGCAATAGATCGATATTATAACGATTTTTGTGATTTTTACCTTTAGTTTTGGATATCGTTATATGGAAAAATAGTTGTCTTTTCCCGGTTTTAAAGGATTCAATACACTTTGTATTATTATTTATCTTTACCCACTAAGTCATTATATATCCAGACAACAATTTAACATTATTATTTTGTAAATATTTCATGAAAGTCCAAGAGTCAACCCTACAACATCCTCACAAAATTAATATTAATGTATTAGTTTAAAAGATATTGTGATATTTAATATACACCATATTGTCTAGGCTTAATGTACCCCTTCAAGATGTTTAAGCCAATCATGAATGAGACAATCATTGAATTGATCTTGAATGAGTTTTCCTTTGGTTTGGTATACAAGGCAGCTCTACTGTCTGTGTCAGGGGGGAAAAAAGACCAGAAAGAAAAGGTAAAGGCTTTAGGATGGGTACTTACAAAAAGAGAAAGAAGAAAGGCAGGAGAGGACATGGAGACAGTGTCCTGCAGGAGGAAAATTATTTATATCAGAGCTGTGACACAAAAGTGCACTGCAGGTCGAAAGAGAAAGCAAAATAAGGCCAAGAAAGAAACAACAGAGTATATAAGGCAGGAAGAAAGGTTGAAATAAAATGGAAGGCAACTACTTTTGTAACAGATGTCTAGCTCACTGCTATCACACTACACTTCAGATTTGTCAGCTCATTAACTGCATACAATGCGTACTATAGACATACGTTATATATCACACAGGCTCCGCCCTCTACTGGCCTCTATGGGTACTACTCTCTATCGTGCTATGTGTGCATTCACCTACTGAGTTGCATAAACGTAGCCGGCCAATCGGGGCGAGCCTACCTGAATGAGCGCACAGGCCCACAGTATATAAGGCGTCTACGCCTCCTGCCCGTCATCCTACAGCCTCAGCGAGCGGCATAGGAAAGACAGGGCCCCCAGGTAGAGGGCTCCGCCTGTGCTTAATATAACTACGGTTACAATACGTGACCCCCCGTTACTGTCAACCATTTCCAAAAGCACATAAGGACACTTAACCTCGCACCTTCCCTTCAACTGTTGGTTTCAGTTCTATCAGCTCGCTATAAAACCCCGAACACTTAAAGTTTGCTTCGGATTGAGTCATCAAAATATTAAGAACTACTCATAAAATATTTATGTTACCATGTTTCAACAATACACACTCTACGGGGGCCTTCATTAGGGTGATTTATAGATTGTGTAAAAAAATAAGTCCATTTGTTTTGTTATAAAGTGGTAGTACAAATCTGTAACATCAATATCACTTCACTCACACATTATCATGCAAAATTCATGAAATAAAAAGGTGACCAAATGATCATTTGATTCATCAGGCCAATAATCCACCAGTTGGTTTTCATACTGTTGTGGAAAAACACGGAGAATATTAACGTTAAAACTTACTGTACACTTTGGTTAATAGCTGTCAGTAATGTTCTTAACAGTATTGCATTATTTCCTACCATTTTCCAGAGCATACATGTTCTGATTTAAAATAAATGTATTGCTTTTGAGTCAACCATTGGTTTGAACCTACAGTGAAAAACGTATCGTCTTTTTATAAATATGATCAAAGATAATCCTCCATAGAAGATTAAAGCCGTTTAAGACCCAAGAATTGTAGGACATAAGATGATGATTATCTAATATATCAAATAGTGCACTCCTTGCACTATTTCTATTCTATTTATTTGTATTTACTTGCACTATTGTATCTGTTTTATTGTGTTGCACTGTTGGAGGAGCCTGTGACCTACCTTTTTTCATTGACATATCTAAACTGTAGCTATGTACAAATGAACAAAAAAAGCCTAGAATCTTGAAGGATAAACAAATTGGGACATTGGTGAATTGTTGCATTAAAAATATTTTCACTCTGATTACATACTGTGATTATACGTAGCATATCAAACCAATGGCTACCTGGAAATACAAAAAAAACTAATGTCATGCTTTGGAAAATATCAGGCAGATCTACTTTAGAGTCTTCTACCTTAAA